>NW_021636987.1:0-292015 GCF_004799145.2 Neltuma alba | reverse complement strand
CCTTCCTCTTTCCGATTATCATGCTATTGATCAGCATTTACTTCACAAGATTGCTTATGACGCTCTAGTATGGAGCTCGCTTCATGGCCTTGTTACTGGTGATAAATCTGTTGAGGTCCGTTTCCAAGTAGTTCTCACTTCCCTCTTCCCAATACTTCTCAGTCTCCATAAGCAATCGTATTTTTCCGCTACTGTCTTCAGTGATATACCAAGAAACGTTGACTGAATATATTATATTATATTGTGAACATTTGAATTCTGTACTCCAGAAAGTATTGATTTTCTGATAAGGAATCATAGTTCACTGGCGAGGCTTGGTGACTGTCATGTGAAAAATAAAGAGTTTTTTCACATTTGTTGGATCGTTAGAACAATGCATTATTTCACTGCCCTTTGTAATAGTCTCATCTTGTTTGTTAGTTCTTGAATTTGATGTCAGCTTGTTTAGAATTATAGAGATCAGGAAGTGTTCCTGGCGTGGGCTTGGTTCATGCGCCGTTACACTTGTTCCCCGCATCATTCCCCCGAAGTCACTGGAAGCAGGCGTGTGAGTTAGCCCCAGTATTTAATGAGCTAGTTGACAGAGTGAGTCAAGATGGAGAATTTCTACAGGACTCTCTCTCCAGGTCTTCTTTTCCCCCCTCCTTACCTATTTAGAGACATGTTATGTGTTGTGTTATTATTCTTTTACAGTTTTCATGTTCAGCTGGTCTTGGGATCAACTCTAGATTTTGCTGTATGAGAGATTGCATTCCATGGGCATTTTACTATATTTACTGATTCTTGGGTTTTTTGTTTTACCTTTCAAATTGTGAAGAACAATTTGCATTAGATGTCTGTGAGCGTATACATTCACTTATTGTCTGTGTGATTTACCTCGCACAATTCTACCATTTTTTATTCTTGTCGATTTGGCCTGCCATCATATATTTGTCATTCTAGCTTAGCTACCAAAATATGGTCTTTCTACTCTAGTCTATCTCTGTTTATGCCTTATCATTTGATATTATTTGTCTGTTTCCCACTACGCAGAACTAAGAAGTGGATGAATTTACCTCCAGACTTTTAGATATTCATTCCAAGATGCTAGAGCTTAACAAAAAGAGGTGAGTGTAGATTGACAGTGCATTGGAACCAAATTTGTTAAAGATTGTCATTTTCTTCTTTAGTTATGCCATTACGGGCATTTTAAATATTATGTCATAGGAACACGTATTGGCTCAAGAGAGTAAAAAACTGAATTATTTTATTATTTGTTTATTTCGCATGATATCTAGTTTATGATCAAGCATATTATTAATATAGCAAAAGCTGGGATGAAGGTGCAGGCAGGTTACTCTCCATCAGTCAGTCAGAGTTAGTAACCAATATTTTTTACCCTTTCCTTTTGCAATAATTTGTTAGGGAATATGCTTGGGGTTACACCGTTCAGATTATATGCTTGATGAACAGTCCAAAGCACTTCTGCAAATTGAACTGAACACCATTTCATCTCTTCATTTGCTGGTCTTGGTGGACTTGTGACTGAGCTTCATATAAGTGTGCATGTGTGGTTTCTAATTTAGAATCTTTTAATAATGTTTTTTATTTCTCTTTTTCTATTTTGATGCAGCTGTGGGTCCTTATAAGTTAAAAATATGATAATTCTCATGGTAAATACAGTTTAATTCGTATTAGAGATACATTAGGAATTTGTTAGGTGATTTCAAATTAGAATTTATTTCAGGGTTTCATAAATGATTCGCAGATATTAATTAATAATGTCCAATGCCTGTTCATAGAAGTTCTAACTTCTTAAGTGTTGTTATTTAAGTAAAGGAAGTTGATTATTGGAAGGCATCATCATATTGGTTGGTTTTTACTCAGAAACATGCTTTCCCACTATGGAGAATTGCTTGGTCTAAATTCCGACAGAATTCCTTCCAATACTGCTTGCAATCAGTTTGTAGACGCATTGGCTAAAGCATGGTGTGAATATAATGACCCTAGGTAAGTTTGGAGAAATATTTTCCTCATTTGCTTCTTCTGCTACTTTTTTAAATGCTGTGTTATAACTTACGCAAGAGAAATTTTCACTGGATCTGTGCAGAGCTGTAATAATGTTTGTGGTTCAGGCTGATGAACGGAACATGTATGACCAACATATGCTTTCTTTAGCCCTGAGAGAAAGATATCCTGTTCTTAGTAGTTTTCTCTTGCTTCCTACATCAACTTTGTTCAACAATGCACATTCATTACATATTTCAAAATTGATCCGAACAATTTAGAAAATCTATCATTTAGACTGGAGGTATTTTCCTCAGCTTTTTAATACACATCATATTACATCTGTGCGGAAAACATTGGCTCAAATTGATCAAGAGGCGGAACTTCTTCCTGATGGAAAACTTTTTGTGTATGTATCTTTTGCCATTGGAAAAGTGACTTCCCTGCTCTGGATTTGGGACATGATTGCATTCTGACCGTTGAAAAATCTAATTTCCTGACACGTACAGGGATGGACAAGCTATTGCAGTCATTTACTTCAGGGCTGGGTACACACCACTCGACTATCCTTCAGAATCAGTGAGCATCTACACTGCACTTTTCCGCTGCTCATAATAACTGTTCCATTCCAGCGTTGAAACATCTGTTCTTTAACCTTAGGCATTGTTAGCCCAATGGAGATCATAACTACAGTGCCCAAAATATATTAAAATTACTAGCTCGACTTAGGAGATGCAATTACCATTTAATACTTTTTTGTGGAAAAATCGGTAAAATTATATTGCTCACAAAAACAAACACACACATATGATGTTTAGGCTGATAAGAACAATAGATGGCCACCTTTTAGAAAGGGTTACTTTAGAATGCACATCAACCAAAACCAGAGATCGCAAAGCATTTCCTCTGTGAATTACAAAAAATAAACCAAGCACTAGTTAAAACTAGCTCATATTGCTAAACAGATCATTCTGGGACTGTGAGGATCTTTAAAAACCGAACTTCACAAGGCCTAATCTTCTTGGGAAGGCAACTAGTGACTAAACATACACTTAGTGGAATAGAGGTGCATTCTGCAAACTTTTCTGCGTGTTTATGATTCTTCCTATATCAATCAGATCTGGCAGTTCTTTTATTGTCATCTGGTGCTTTTACATAATCCTCTGGAATAGGGGCTTCTACGGAGAAGTTGAGTTTATGTTTGCATATCTTGCTCAATTTGCAGGAATGGAGGGCTAGACTACTAATGGAAAAATCTTCTGCCATCAAATGCCCATCGATATCTTATCATTTGGCTGGCACAAAGAAGATCCAACAGGAACTTGCAAAACCCGGCGTTCTTGAGAGGTAGTCTATTACACTCCCATTCTCCAAGCAAGATTTTACTATTCATAATTGAAAGCATATGACCAGTACACAGATATTGTAACCGATGGGATGATTTGTGAGACTTCCCACGTAAAGCTGAGAATGTTGAGTTAATGCCTTAGAAATGGAAAGTTGTTGGATGGACTTATCCTCACCTCAGCACTTTACTTCGTAGAAAAAAGTATAAGCTGAGTGTATTTTGTTTTCGATGAATGTCAAGTAAATCAAATATAATGCGTGCACAGAAGCAAAAGAATGATTTTCCCCCTTCCGTTTCTGTCTTAGCGACTGAGTAGCTTATTGATTAATTTGGATATTTTGGCTGAATAGAGTTTGTTTCACCAGTTGATATCACTTCCCTAACTTTTGAGTCAATACTGCAAGCAGGTACCTTGAAAACAAAGATGACATTGTCAAACTGCGCAAATGCTTTGCAGGATTGTGGAGTTTGGATGAATCGGATATTACTAAAAGAGCAATAGAAAGGCCAGAATTATTTGTAATGAAGCCCCAGCGAGAAGGAGGAGGTCTTATTTCTCTTTAAAGCTTGCTTCAACCTTCTGTTCTGTCGACTCTTTGACCTTGTTGCAGGAAATAAAAAAGTGAGGCAGGGAATTTACCCAAGGGGCTGTAATTATGTTTCAGGAAACAATATCTATGGCGGTGCAGTGAGGGACACCCTCATAAAATTGCAGAAAGCAGGATCTCAAGAAGACGCAGCTTACATCCTTATGCAGAGGATATTTCCAACTAGTTTTGCAACATTTATTATGCGTAGTGGCTGTTGTCATAAGAATCATGCCATATCAGAACTTGGAATATTTGGCACTTATTTGAGGTATATAGCTCGGCTATGTATGAATCACTGCTTCATCCTTTCTTAAATTTGTGTGGTGCTTAACGCTGAATGAGCTTCAATTTGCAGGAACAGAGATAAAGTCATCCTGAATGAACAAAGTGGTTATTTGATGCGTACGAAAATATCGTCATCTGATGAAGGTGGAGTTGCAGCTGGTTTCGCTGCTTTGGACAGTGTATATCTGACATGATGTGGTGATCCTGTTAGTTGTCAAGGTAATCCAAAACAGTCTGTGGTTGTTGGATTACTTGTAAGATGTATGGTGCGTCTGGGATTTTTTTTTGTCGACCACCAAAAACAGGAAGGGGATGGTCGGTCAAGCTTGTCTAATTTGATTGTGTTCCTTGTCCTTGGTCGGCTGCTAACCTTCGGTTCTCATGGGCAGGCCGACGACCTGTCTGGTAGAGCCAACAAGTCTGATGGGTTGTTCAAATATTGAAATATTTGTCAAAAGGCAGTTTGATGAGGACTTGTGCTCTCAGACAATTTCTTCCTCATACATAACAGCAATTTCTTTCGAACGAGTGGAGTCAGTAACCAGAACAAACTCTTTTAGCACTCTTTGTATTTGATGCTTTCAGGGTGAACAAGACTTGAGACAATTGTGCGTACCGTACCGTACGTACAATGTCTCACCTCTTATCGATGTACTTTTATTTTTAAGGATTTACCTTGACGCATTTTTGTCAAAACTACTTTTATTCTTTGCTGACATCAACTGCATCGGTCGCAAGTCGTTTGAACGAAGAAAGTAGCTTATGCTTATATAATCTTTACACGTTTCACTGGGTTGATTGCTGTAGCTGATCTCCATCACAGACACCTGGAATGCTATTAATCTTAAGAAAGCAGTTTATGCTTACATAATCTTTGGACATTACACATAAGACTACCTTTATTGCAGCACAAGGCCAACAATATGCGCCTCAATTGCTATTGGAACTAATAACCAAAGCCAAGCAACCGATAATTACAAGAACCAAATGAAATTCGGTATTCCAACATAGAAAGAGGTTTATTTTAATATTATGCATATTTATATAATTTAAGAATTGATTTGATTTGAATTTAAAATTAATTGATTCGTTACAATAAAAAATATTAATTTGAGTATATTATTAATTAATATTAATTATTTTAATTAAATTAATTTATGCTTATAATTAATTAATAATACTAATTAACCAAACCATGTGTGTATTTTAATTACAGTGCATGTTAAGAAGGCCCCTAAATTAATTTATCATGATGTACCTCAGTTCACAAATTGAGCTGGTTTACAGCACAGAATACCGCAGGCCGAAGAAATAATAGCCTTTAAATATCCTTAAGTTGGTCCAAAAACCCTTTTTTCCTCCATAAAATAAGAGTAGAGGAAAAGGACGAAATTGTAGCCCTCAAAACACTTGGAGACGCGGGGAATCGAACCCCGTACCTCTCGCATGCGAAGCGAGCGCTCTACCATATGAGCTACGCCCCCATGTTGCATTGTTGTTGGCATTATTAGATCACATATTTTGTCTTTCAACTAAATTTGGACTTACAACACAGTAAAATTACCTGAAGAACTAGCTGTTGCATGGGAAAACCAATTTTTTGAAAAAATATTAAAACACGATTTTAAAATGTAATAGGATTGTTAAGTACTCCTCCCGTACTTAATATAAAACCCATTTAACTAATTTGATTAGATTAAGGAAGTTAGTTAAGTTAGTTAATTATAAAAATGTGACATGTTTTTTCCTAAAACACCATAATCATCTTTTTAATACCCTTTCCGCCTCTTCTACTTGATTATGGTTGAAAGAGTATCTATAGGGGTAGTTTAGAGAAAATTGATAAATATGAGAAATGGGTCTTATATTTAAGACCAAAACCAACTCAGAATTGGGTCCTATATTAAGGACCGGAAGAGTATTACTTATTTCTTTAAATATAAATTGTATATATTGATACATTGATGTTAGAAAAAAAATTGCTTTCCAAAAACAGGCTCAGGAATTTACTAATCCTTCGTTTTGCCAGCTCATGGATTTATTAATCCGGTAGTTGACAGGCTGTACGTTATATGGCGCTAGGGTAACGGTCAAAATTTTGAATACCAAGAATACCCTTGTAGCGGTGAGAACGATTTCCGAAGACGTAAGCAAAATGATTGTTCCTAAACACCGATCATCGCGCCTGGTTCCATCGGCCATTTTCCCCACCTCATCCAATCATCAAATTTCAGCTTCTGACCTTGATCTTGCGATTCCTCTGCCTCCCTCATATGTGAAAGCGACTGATCTATGTGTTTTCTCAAATGGGTGTCGTTTATCATTTTGACATGAACCCAACCAATGACCAATTTTCATCACCATGGGAACTTCCATCACATTAGCGACGAAAATCTTTTCCATAACGTCAGTATTTGGCTCATGGATTGGGTTCTCATAGTTGGTAGTCACTATAAATGGATTCCTGTTGCTCCGGACTAAGATATTGGCTGGGACTTTCGAGTTTTCGTTCTTAAGAACAGATCGTCATGGCGAAGTTTCTCACAGGATTCGTGTTGCCTATGTTCCTTCTAATAGGTCTGCCTTTGTCCCATTCTTATTTCCATGGCCTTCCTTTGTTCTGCCATATCATCCCTGGCGCTTCTTAGTGTCTCGTACTCAAAAAGTCAAAACAGAGCGGGAAATAGCACGCAGGAATTCACCAAATACTTAAATTCACATGTTTAAAAGGGGTTTGGCAATTTTGGATGTTCTAAATGAAGTTAAAGAAAATATACTGTAATATACCGGGATGCTCATGGACCGCGAGACCTGCTGGCGTCAATCAATGATCATCATCCATGTATCTATAAAAGTTCAAGGAAGGAAGTTGTACTGTTCATCAGCTAGTGTTCTGTTGGTGAAAATTAAGGATTAACATCCTATTAATGATACAAGACTTGTGAATTCGGCCTCGTGCTGGATAAACATTAACTTGATATTGGGTTAAGATCTCATAACTCCGTATTTTTAAGTTCGCACTTGAATTTTACTTTGACATGAGAGATATCAGATTTGTGCATGCAGATGTATATTCTAAAGGTTTTGCATATAATGGGCTAATTACGCAAGCTCTGTCGTTACGACTGTGCATAACTGTCTCGGTAGCTACACTCTTAGTCTTCCATGAATAAGTTATTATGGCAACTTGAATTTAGATAAAGTCGCCTCTACAGTATCCTTTGTCTTGTCCCAATGTCTCTCTTAAAAGTTGACATATTTTCTGTTCCATGCAGCCGCTTTACTTAGCTGGAGTTTGATATCTTTGGCAGATTTGTTAGCCTTTCTTTACCTTCAGTGCACTGCTATCAGAAGGGGTAAGATGTTCACCCGCATATGCACTTCATTTTTTTCATGCCATAATTCCTTTTTACCCTCCTTCCTCTTCAAATTCTTCTTCCTTTCATGATGACACGAGCACCTTTCTTTTTAACATTCTCTAATTGAATTTTTCTGAGGGTTAATATATCGGTAACTAACAAGGCTTTTGGATTTTATCATCTTTTAATAATGAAAACTAAATAAGTAATAGGCTGTAAAATTTAGACGCCGGGAGGAATTAGCTCACTTCAAATGGACATACCATGCTTTTCTTCTTGTTAATTTGTCCAAAAGTTCTCCCATTCTTCTTGTTATTTATTGTTGTTGCTGCTGCTGTTGTTGTTATAATAATAATAATAATAATAATAATAATAATAATAATAATAATAATACAGCATGCAACTACTTTATGTGCTTCTTTGGATGGAAAGGGTTATGTGAGTGGCTATAGGCTCATAGTCCTAATCTTTGGCTAGAAATTTAGTTTCCTTGGTTGTAAATTCTAGTTAGCAACCTTATACATCTTTTCAAGGATTATTGCTATTATTATATGGATACTGATTGTTTCCTTAAATACGCCTGTCCCCGCAGGATATTACGTTTCTAATATTTTATTTGCAAATTTAATTATCTTTTCTTCACATGATAAATGTTTGAAAGTTTTTGGCAAACAGGTTCTTGCTTCCGTCAACATTCTTCAATTTCTTGGTGTGTCCTTATATTTTCCTCTTTAATCCTTCTTTCACATGCCATATTTCATATTGCTTGGGCCATTGAGGGTGACCAATGGAGCACCAGCAATGCTCAGTGGGCGCAGCTAATTGGATTTAGAAGGTGCCTGAACTTCCTCTTTTTTGCTTTTTACCCCTTTCTAGCATAGACTTTTGCCCCTCAATGCATCAGTGTTTTAAAAACACAACAAATAGCATACGGAATGGATTTGCAGGGTGCAGTATTGGTGGAATTTGCCTACAGAGAAGTTTTTGGTTATGCAGATATTGATCGTCTTTGCTTCAATAATTGAAATCTATGGAAGTAGATATATTTCGGATGGATGGAGAGATTTTCATCCAGGACATTTATGCTCTTCTGTTCTGCTGATAGGTTTGTCTTCTAATAGTTTGAATTTTTGTATTTCTTTTGTTTATCTACCATTTATTATACTCAGTTATCAATTTCCTTTTTTCTTCCAGTAGTAAGTAAACATATATAGAAGCATGTATATTATGTGCATGTATTCACACACACACAAAAGAATAATTCATCAAGGCGCATATCTTTGTTGGTAAAGTGAAAAATTCACAAACACGTAAAATGAAAGTAACAAATTAATTACCTTTTTCATGTGAAGTGGTCATAACATGGATGTCGATTTGGGCTGCTGTATTGTTTTCTTTCTCGCAGGCTCTCATATTAGGGGTTTCTCCTTCTTATTGCTGCCTGGTATACAAATAACTGTTGGAATAAGTCACCCATCTTGGGCTTCTTTGCCTTATTTTATTTGCAGCAGTATAGGGCTTGTTGATTGTTCTTTGACAAGCAATTTCTCGGGCCTCTTTCGGTTAGAACCTCCTGCACCCCCTCAGAAAACATTTTTAGTTTTTTTCACAACAGAAATTGACAGACTCACCAAATACGTTTTACATGAATTTGAAGGGGGCGGAGGTACCTTCTGTTTTATGCTGGTTTGAATATCATCCTTCTTTACATATATCAACTTCCCGTCGAGTTCCCAGAGATATTGAGGAGGATTTTTGATCTCTTTGGACTCTATAAAGTTTCTGCTAAATTGGAATGGACCCGAGTTTGCTCTGGTCTTTCGCTTCTACTCTTCTACATCATGGTAAATATAATGAACTAGACTTACTGCTTCTATTTAGTTCTGTTGTTAAGGAAAAAGGCTCTCTACATACTTCTTGATAAAGACTATGTCTTGCGGTTTGATTGTCCCTGACATGCTAATGTTAGGAAACGATAATCCAAGCGAATGATTTCCACACATATATGGGAAGGTTTTTGATATACACTCTCGTGTGTGTTCTGGGACTATGCGTCTAAGGTTAAGTACATTTATGGGTGCTATTTATTTTTGCTCTAGAATTTACAAGAGAAGAGGATTAAACAATCGAAGTCAACAATTTTAACTGAATATAAAGATTGCTTTTCCGGACAATTGAGTAAGTTTAAATGCTGTATTATGTCTTTTGTTACAAGTTCCATGCACAAAACATGGATTGTGGGGACTGATGGATTAAGAATTCTACATCTGTTCAACACAATGAGACAATAATGTCTTTAATGGGTGATTAGACTTTTTATTGCACTCCAATCATTAAAGCCACATGATATTACATCTATCTTATTCTTTACGTCTGGAGTTTTAGTCAACAGCGAATCCATTCAGGGAGAATTGTCTTCAAATATTAACCAGTCACAGGCATGAATTCCTGCACCCCTGTATTCAGATAAATCACGTGCCTTCCAGATGCTAAAGAATTTAACTTCTTGTCATAGGGATTGAAAGGAAAACTTAAACTTGCGGGTTGTGACTCGCTTTCTTTCTTATAATATCGTGATGTTTGTCTATACTTCTAGTTAAAGACTATGCGTAAATATAGGAATGGACTGTTCAGAATCTACGAAATACACAGAATATTTTTGACTCCTCTCTACAGTCCCTAACTTACTTTTATCTTTTCCCAGCTTTCCTGGAGTAGAAGCGATTTAATTGACATGGATTTCGATACATCAACAAGAGAAAGCAACTTGACTGAGCCACTTCTTTTCCAAAAGTATCCTGTTTTTGGTCATGAATCCCGGTAATTAGACAGAAACAATGGCTCTGTATGATCTTGCTTTCTTTCTTTCTCCCCCCACGCTTCCTAAATGCTGAAGCTTCATACTTATTGTGAGGATAGTTTCTGTGGTTAACTGCCTCAAAATGGATATCGATTTTTAATTCCTTTAATTGTTCGCTTGGTTACCGTAATGGATATATCATATAATACAACTAATAATGTTGCCAATAAAATGATTTAAGAGTTCGATTGTTGAGCTGTAAATGCAAGAATCTGGATATATACTTTGCATTAACACCTCTTATTGTGCTCTTTTTTGGTGTGGGTGTGCGTCCGTGGGCCCGCGTGTGTGTTTGTGTGAGGGAGAAAGAGAGAGAGGGGTGGTTGGGGGCAGAGCAGGGTCAATGTAATAATGTACTGATGAATTTGTTTGGAAAACTCCTTTTGCTTGATTAAGAAGTTTCTCATGTAACAAGACAAGATGCATGAAATTTTCCCCCTTAATATTTTGTTACATTATGTAGTTAAATTTATTGTCTTTCTCTCATGAGGTCTGACATTCTAGTTTTTGTTTGATGATTACAATTTCTGTACGTTGTCTCCATTGATTGCTTGCCAGATTTCCCATTAAGTTCGCTGCTTCTTGTTATGTGATGTTATTTTTGGAAGTTTTCTGGTGGCAATTTATTTCAGTCTTGTTATACAATTTATTGACAGATTTGGTTTGAGGCATGCTGGTATTTCATCGAGAGGAGCTGCTTTTAGGTCATTTAGTATTAACTTCTTAACTTACGGTTTTCCGGTACACTTTCTATCTCCTTTTTTATTGAGTTATTTGCCCCTCATTACATCAATCCTGTGCATGATTCAAGTCCAGTTTTTGGCATTCCATATACAGAGAAACAGTTGATTCGGCATTCACCAAGAATATGGACTCATTCATTTATTTTTCTCCTTGTTGTGCATGATGCATCAGTAAATGACCTCAGCCGTCATTTTTTTTCATTCTTAATTACAACTACTCACTTGAGGGACCGTTGCAATCACTTACCAGATGGATTACTATTTTTTGTGGTTATCTGTTGTTTCCGGCCTCTTCAACTGTTAGTATTCTGATGCTGAATCGTAATCTGGTCAAGAGAGAGAAAGGAGAGAGACAGAAGGAGGGTAGTGTGAAATCCCAGATATAATGCTCGCTAATTACTCCCTAATTCTATCCCATTATCTTGACATTTATGATTCATTATTCCTTGATTCTTTACCGTTGAATATAGCTGTTATAGGCTTTTATTATATTTCCTTCTTCCTACCCTGTAAATTATATATAAATCTGTGTACCCACAATCTGTAAATAAGAAAAATACAGAAATTATGCAATCAGGTCTCCCGACTCACAGGTAGAAACAAAGAGACGAGAGAAACTTGGATGAATTCCCTTTACTGACTATAACAAACTATATTACAAATGCGTTTGGTTCTTATTTATAGCCTACTTTTCTGACGGTCTGGTAGTCATTAACACCACTAACGACTAATGAACCCAACGTGCTTTAACTACCTAAGTCCTCTTATTACAATTACATATGGAATTCATTGTTCCCTTCATCCTATTTTTTCTATTTCTCCTACTGTAAATTTAGATAGAGGCCTAGATTTCTATCAGAATATTGATATAAACACATGAAGCTGCTATCTATTGTCTATTAATATTGTATTTATTGGTGAAACTGGCAGATTTCCATGCTTGCACTGACATTTTGGAGTCTCTACTTTACAAGTGTTTGTGCATTTGGATTGCTTGCTTATGTGGGCTATATCTTGTATGCCTTCCCTTCCATGTTTCGCTTGCATCAGTTAAATGGAATGCTTCTTGTTTTCATTCTCTTGTGGGCTGCTTGCACATATGTCTTCAATGTGGCATTCAATAACAATTTATGGAAGGTATAATACTGCTGGAGGCTTGTGGCAAACTTAGTGACGCTTCTATTAAAGCGTTTTAGCTAAAACCCTTTATTCATTTGTAGGATATGGAGATTTGGGAAACCATAGGCCTGTGGCATCACCCTATGCCAGGATTGTATCTGCTTGCTCAATTTGGTCTTGGTGTTCTTATTGCAATCTGTAATCTTGTGAACAATTCAGTATTATTGTCTGTAATTGATGAAGAAGAGCAGTCAACAACTGATGAATCTTTTGCCCAAGGTGAGAAAATTAAATGGTCTAGCTGAGTACGAAAAGCTTTTCACTGTGTAAACTTACACTCTGAAAGGTGGAATTACAAGTTACCTATCCTCTGTCTTATGGTAAAATAGAAGCACAAACATTGATTATTGTAGATATTGCTTTCTACTTCGTAACCTTGGCTACTTTTTGTTTGAAAAAAGTATCAATTTCTTGCTTTGGGAAGACAAAATAGATATGTAATTTGCATTTGAATTGGTGACCACCATGCAGTTGCTTTTAGTTACATATTTTGTTGTAAGATTGTGCAAATTACTTTCATAAATTTTTTTTTGAATTATAAGGAGTCCCTCTATTTTCAAAATACACACAAAGATTTCCTTAAACAAAAAAGTTGGGCTACGGTTTAGTCTTTTTTTTTTTTTTTAACCAAAATACCCTCCTTGAGCCTTGATACTTTTTCCCCCCCCCCAAAAAATGAAGATATAATTCATTCTTTATTATTTTATTTTTTTGAAAACAAATGTTTTTTTAATTTTATCTGGGCATAGTTGGATATAATATATATTTACTTATTTAGTTAATGAAGGATATTTTAGTGAAAAAAATTTTTAAATTAGACATGAGAATACATTTTGAAAATTGATGGGAAATCTATGTAATTTCAACAAAACCTGAAGGAGTATAGATATGTATTTTATATATATCAGACATTTTCTTGACATAATTGTCTCATATTTTTAGGCAAAGTATAGGTTTGCACCCGGGTAAATGTAATCTTTCTCATGGCACCGTGTGCATATGTATAGCAAGTTAGAAACAAATGCAGCCATTTTTCCGTTTGCAAACATCAGCAACAGACATTATGTTAAATTAGCTGCCTAGTTTTCTGGAAATGCTGCAAACGATAACCTGTTATTTTTATTAATCTTTTTGATAATTGTAAAAAAAATTTATTAATCTTTTTGATAATTGTCAAATTTTAATTTTAGAGGAAGACAGAGTAGCTCTTCTTAAACTTCATTTTTGTTTTGTTCTTAGTTCTGCTTATGTGCAGAGGACTCTTTTTTATATCTGCTTACATTTGATCATAATATCCTATGACATAAAAAACTTGGCTTTTTTACTCTGTTGTGGACTCTTATTATTTGTTTTTTGTTTTGTTTGTCAAATTTCTAGGGCAAGAAAAGACTACAGTGTTGGTTGTGGCTATAATAGCATGGGGACTACGCAAAAGTTCACATGTCGTTGTACTGATATTGATATTTCTTATTGCAATTAGACCTGGTCTCGTTCATGCTGTATATAGTAAGTTGAATAATTAACATATTCTACATTGTTTTATTTACTTATTACTTTTAGGATGCTGCTATAAGGAATTGTTTCAAATGCACCTGATCCTCTACCTCATCCTTTCAATAAAACTTTGTCTTCACAATGCAGTGACCAAAATCAGTGTTCCTAATTTTACAAACTGCGTGCTTTCTGCATGCAGTGATATTCTTTTTGGTTTTTCTTTTAAGCCATGCAATCAATTGGAAACTACGTCAAGCTATGATTCTTCTGTGTGAGACACACTTTGCGATTCAGTACATCCTGCGACTTGATCTGATTTCTAAAACTTTGGAGCATAGAGGATCAATGTCTATGCAAATACTTTCACAATTAGGTAAAATTATTGATGTAAGATCACTTTGTTATTAAATGCTTGTTGAATATTGGCTTTATGTTTGCGGTGCCGTTTGCAACTTCTTTCCTTGAAACCAAAGTTGTATTTTCATTCCTTTTTTGGGGCTGCTGCAGGCTTGCTTAATCATGATAATTCAGCAGACCTTCTCAAAATATCTTTTCTTGCCTGCTTCTGTGCTATTCACAACCATGGGCTTCAGGCACTTATTTCATTTGCGGCAACTGTGCGACATGCATCTTGCCCTCCGTTTGGGTTTCACATCTTTCGAGCTGGCTTGCTCACATCAATTTTTATGTCATTTGATAGTCCAGCATGCAGTGAGAATCAAGGAACTAGTGGTATAATTCTGTCATATATTATTATTGTTAAATCCATAGAATTCCCATTTCAATTTATTATATATATAGTTAAAAATATCTCCTTCTGTTTGATTATTCAGAGAAGAAGATGATATCATATTTGAACACAATAAGACGGAGTTTCCTATCTATATATCAGTTATGCGGAAAGTACATAGCCTTCCTGACCATTCTTCTCAGTGTGTACCTTGTCACGCCAAACTATGCTTCATTTGGATACTTGTTCTTTCTTCTACTGTGGATTAGTGGAAGACAACTTGTGGGGCAAACAAGAAGGTGCCTTTGGTTTCCTATGAAAGTTTATGCACTCATGGTGTTTGTTTCCGTTTACAGCATTGGTGTCCTTTCCAGCTCAGAAATGTGGCTATCCAGGACTCTTGATCTTCAAACTATGTTTGGATATAACCCAGAAGCTTCGTTGTTGAAAAATATCCGGAAATCCTTGGCTGTATTGGTAGTGATGCAATTATATAGCTATGAAAGGAGGAAGAGCAGAAGTTTGGGGTCAATTAACTGTAGTGTACCAGGAACTGGACCTTTTGCATTTACTAGACGTCTTCTGGTTTGGCATATTGAGAAAATATTATCTCTTTCTTTGTTTTATGCATCATTGTCACCTATAAGTGCATTTGGTTTTCTGTATCTGCTTGGTTTGATCATGTGTTCAAGATTACCAAAGTCTTCTCAGGTCCCTTCAAAATTATTTCTAGTTTATTCAGGACTTCTTGTAATGGTTGAATATCTTTTCCAGTTGTGGGGTGGTCAGGCTGAAATGTTCCCAGGTCAAGAGCACTCTCAGCTGTCCCTTTTCCTAGGCTTACAGATGTGTAAACCTGGTTTTAAAGGTTTAGAGTCAGGTTTAAGGGGAAAGGTTTTGGTTATTGTGGCATGCATGCTTCAATATAATGTTTTTCATTGGCTGGAGAAGATTCCACATTCTTATGAAAATGAAGGAAAATGGGACGACCCTTGTCCTTTGTTTTCTCCAGAAGAAGTTTATAAAGAAAGCACTGTCTGCACTACTACTACAGAAAGGAAACATTCAGAAGATGCCACCTCACCATCATTCAAACGAGGGGTAAGAAGTATTTCATGTCCAGCATTGAACTCTATGTTAACCCAAGGTCCAGAATCTGGGTTGGAAAGAGATAGTGCAAATAAGTGCCGGCATCTTCGTTTTTGGGAGAGTTCCAAGGATAGCTCTAAGTGGAGTAGAAAGCATATTCATTTTTTGAGAAAAGAGAGGTTGGAAATGCAGAAGACTACTTTAAAGGTATCTTTGAAGTTTTGGATAGAGAATATGTTCAACCTCTTCGGTCTTGAAATCAACATGATAGCTTTGCTCTTGGCTAGCTTTGCTGTTTTGAATGTCATTTCCTTGCTCTATATAGCATTACTTGCTGCTTGTGCTATTCTGCATCGGCAAGTCATTCAAAAAGCATGGCCAGTTTTTGTTTTTCTGTTTGCTTCCATTATCACTGTTGAGTACTTGGCCATCTGGATGCACCTCTCTTTTGCAGATCAACATATTGAGGCACAGGTGTCATGCCGTGACTGTTGGAGATTATCAGATACATATTTCAGCTACTGTAAACAGTGTTGGCTAGGTATTTGTGTGTGTGTGTGTGTGTGTTGTGCCACATATTCATCACAAATTGGGTAGCTTTAACCATGCCAAATATTTATCACTCAGGAACAGTAGTAAAGTGTGATGGCTGTGATACTTTTCCCCCTACTAATCAGTGTTAAATGCTTACTGCAGGAATTCTTGTTGATGATCCTCGTGTGCTTTTTAGCTATTACGGAGTTTTCATGCTTTCGTGTTTTAAATACCGTGCTGACCAGTCATCTAGCCTCTCCAGATCAAAAATGTATAAAAAAATCCTCTCTCAGTGGAAGTCTGCTTCTGTATTAAATGATCTTTCTTTTGAAACAAAAGGATATTGGACATGCCTTGACCACCTGAGACTCTACTGTTACTGTCACTTGCTAGATTTTGTTCTCTCATTGATCTTGATTACAGGAACCTTTGAATATGACATTTTACACTTTGGCTACCTTGGTTTTGCCCTGATTTTCTTCCGAAAGAGGCTAAAAATACTAAAGCAGGGAAACAACATTTTTAGATTCTTGCGGGTGTACAATTTTCTCCTTATAATCTTCTCTCTTGCATATCAATCTCCTTTTGTGGGTGATTTTGGCGAGAAAAAATCTGAAAGCAAATGCATCAAGGAATTGGTTGGATTTCACAAATATGATTATGGTTTTCGAATTACATCGAGATCAGCATTGGTGGAAATTGTCATATTTATGCTGGTATCACTACAGTCATACATGTTCTCATTCCAGGAGTTTGCTTATGTTTCAAAATATCTTGAGAAAGAGCAGATTGGTGTGGTACTACGGCAGCAGGAGAAGAAAGCTGCTAGGAAGACCGCGCAGTTGCAGCAGACACGTAAAGCTGAGGAGCTAAAGCGCCTCCGAAGCTTGCAGGTAGAGAAGATGAAATCAGAGATGCTAAATCTTCAGAATCAGTTTCACAATGTGAAGACTCATGGCAATTTTAGTGATGTTTCTTTAGAAAATGATGGCCTAAGAAGGAGAAGAAACTTTTCTTTAGACTTATATAGGGAAAATGAGTTTAGGAAGCAAGATCCTGATTTTAGTACTCAGACGATAGGTCCCTTTGAGATGAATGATGCTCCATTAAGTGAAAGAGCAGGTGTAGGTTCGTTGGCACCAGGAGATTGGAAACACTCAACATATTCTCCTCACGGACTTGTTGGGGTAAATGAAAGAACTTGTAGCGACTATTTTTTGGATTCAGAAATAATGAATCACTCGAAACTTCCGACGGGGCAAAATGCAATGGTTTCAACAATACATCTCATAGGGAAAGGAGTATCTCAAGTAAAGTTTCTCGGAAATATGGTAGTGGGCAATTTAATGAACTTTCTGAAGATAGAAAATGAAGAATTAGAGTCAACTAAGGATTCTTCTGAGGATGAAGTATACTATGAGGTTGAAAATCAGAATACCGGAGGTGAACATTTGGAGCCTACATTTTCTGCACACACTATTAATGAGGAAAGCGTGCCTGATTCTGCTTTCTTCCAAATTGGTATCATCTTCTGTTACATGTGGTCCAGAATGCAATCAAATAACGATGTTGTTTGTTATTGCTGCTTTATTCTGATATACCTATGGAGCTTCAGTTTGATCTCTGTGGCTTACCTAGCAGCTCTGTTCTTATATGCTCTCTGTCAAAATACAGGTCCCAGTTATATATTTTGGATTATTGTGCTAATTTACACTGAGATGTGCATTTTGCTTCAGTATTTATATCAAAGCATCATCCAACACTGTGGGTTGGTCTTGCATGTGGGCTTCCTTGAAGAATTAGGATTTCCTGCGAACAAAATAACATCATCCTTTGTAACCAGCAACTTGCCATTTTTTCTGATATACGTGTTCACTCTGTTGCAAATCTCTATAACGGTGAAGGATGGTGGTGGGGCAAATGCTGCAGAAATCAGATGGGACAAGAAAAGAAATCAACACCACGTAGAGCAAGTTAAGAGCACTGCCTGCAAAGCGAGATTGCAAGGACTATCTTCACCGCTGAGAAATGTTCTACAAATGCTTTACAGAAGCATCTGCCGCTACTGGAAATCATTAACATGGGGCGCAGAGACTCCACCATATTACGTGCAGCTTTCTTTTGAAGTCAACTCGTGGCCTGAGGGGGGCATTCAACCAGAGAGAATTGAATCAAGAGTAAATAAAGTCCTCAAGATATTGCATGATATGAGGTGCAAAGAGAACCTGTGTGGTTTGCAAGTAGAAAGCAGGGTTCGTGTTCAGAGCATTCAAAAAAGTGAAGAGAATGAAAATTTGTGTCTTGCAGTTTTTGAGGTGTTATACGCCTCCCCTTCAATTGAATTTACTAGAGAAGAGTGGTACAGCTCATTAACTCCGGCAGCAGATGTAGCCAATGAGATTCAAGAAGCCCGGAGTACTGGTATATTTGAAGAGATTGGGTTTCCGTACCAAGTACTTTCTGTCATTGGCGGTGGCAAAAAGGAAATTGATCTGTACGCTTATGTGTTTTGTGCTGATTTGGCTGTTTTCTTCTTGATAGCTATTTTCTATCAGTCAGTTATAAAAGCTAACGGTGAATTTCTTGAAGTCTATCAGCTTGAAGATCAATTCCCTGAAGACTTTGTTTTCGTCCTGATGGTAAAACTTACTTCTTTTTTTCAGGATGAGTAGAAGTTCATAGCTAGGATCCTGTGTTCTGATCATTCTATTGAATTGGAATGCATTTATAACTTCGCTGTATTATGATTTTATGGGGGAACTTGATAGCAACTATCTTGGGAACTTTACCTAAGTCTACTCCATATACCAAATAATCATATTGGGTGGTTAAAGGATTGTCAACTTTTGATGCATTTGCAACACGGCCTTCATTTGAATGGTGTTAATAATTGTATAATATGGTATAAAGCTTGTGAATATGAATAAGTACAGACTAGTTTTCTCACGAATGTTTACAAGCCTGATGAAAGTCAAACTTTAATTTGGTAAAATCGCAGCTTTATGTATTTCATTGCTTCATATGTTTGACCAATGAAAGTCAAATATTTGAAATTTCATAAGACTAGTAGATCCATATTGACAGTTTATTTTGCTGAGAGAAAGACTTTGTTTGCAGGTTGTCTTTTTCCTGATTGTGCTTCATCGCATCATATACCTCTGCTCCTTTGCAGCAGGAAAAGTTATATTTTATTTATTTAACGTTGTTCTCTTCACATACTCAGTCACAAAATATGCCTGGGACATGGATCCTTTGCACAGACGTTCTGGAAGACTAGAACTTCGTGTTATTTATCTCACAAAAGCAATTTCTCTAGCTTTGCAAGCTATGCAAATTCAATTTGGGATTCCACAGAAAAGCACTTTATACAGGCAGTTTTTGACTAGTAATGTTTCACGGTTTAATTTTTTGGGTTTTCGACTGTATCGTGCTCTGCCATTCCTTTATGAATTGAGATGTGTTCTAGATTGGTCTTGCACAACAACATCTTTGACTATGTATGACTGGCTGAAGGTAAGTTTTCTGCAGCCTTAAAATTATTTCTTTAGCCTGAAACCTGTCTGTTGTCATAGCTAATGTGAAATAAATTATTCGCTTATTAAAATAGGGGCTTGGTTCAGCTATACCTGCCCAGTTGGAGGAACACGTTTGGTCATAGTGAACCCACGTGGCCGATCTTTTAGATGAAATTAGTGAAATGTCATTTTGAGTCTTTTAGAGCTTGCTATCTTTTCTCCACTAATGATGGATGGTACTGGCACTGTTGGCTATCCATGGACAAACAGTTATCTTTTCCTCTAGTCCCTCGTGATCATTTTTTAACCTTCTGTTTCCAGAGAATTTTTCCTCATTGCATTTAAAAGCGTCTATTTAATAATAATGAAGCTAGTTCCATACATTGAGTAGCTTATCTTTCCCTTATGAAGTGAAAAGGATTTAAATTTGAGTTAATTTAATAGCAAGTCATTAAAAAGACATTTAACTACACAAAGAAGAAAAATCTCTACATAAACAACAATTCAAGCGCAACAGAAAGATGAGTGGAGGCCAACCATAACTCCACAGTGAGGTTTCCGAATTACAAGGGCATCTAAAGCTTCAGTAACAAAGAATTATTACTTTTGTAAATTTTGAAGATTCATTGAATGACTGTTCTTGATTAATTCTTCTGTCCTTACATGGTTATATTGGCCTTTTCTTCCATATCAGGACATGGGTGGATTCAAATCCACTTCAGCATCAAAGAAATCCTGTTAGTGAGCATATAGCAACCATTGCATTTCAACCATATACTTGCAAGAAAATTAAAATAATTCTTCTATAATGTTTTTTATTGGATGAACCTTAAAAAAGGGTTAAGTTCTGTGATTTTGTATGTGACGCATTATTATTAGATGGCAATTGATGTTGATTTATCGGTTCCACAAAAGTTTAGTTATTAATTCTTCATTCATGTATTTCAACACGGATGTATTGGTACTGTAGCGAAGGATGCTTTAAGCTGAATGATTGAAATTCAGAATTTATGCATCATGATGCAGACTTGATCTCTTATTAGCTGTTTCACTTCACCTAGCACTTGAAGTTCACATTTCTTTCCCCTTGTGATCTCTAAATATCTCTCCCTGTAGCTTGAAGATATTCATGCAAGCTTGTTTCTCGTCAAATGCGATGTGGATTTGAATAGAGCTAACCATCACCAAGGACAAAAGCAAACCAAAATGACAAAGATCTGCAACGGGATATGTTTATTTTTTGTGCTGCTGGGTGTCATATGGACTCCCATGCTGGTGAGAATCACAAACACCAATTGCCAATCTGTGCACAAGCTGCCAATGTTCTTTCTGACCAAGTTGAATAAAACAACATGTATAGTGTTAATCTCATTTTATCACTCAAAATATTGAGGAATTCCATAGGCTTGAACAATTAGTTGAAGTCAGTATCTATTTTGTGTCGTGTGTTTTATGCTGGCAGCTTTTTGGAAGGGAAGGTTTTCTTTTTCCCTGTTTCGTTCCATTGGCATTGGTTTCACAAATCTAGCAGTTTAGCCCTTTGGGACTACTAAATATTGAATACCGGCAAAACAACTTTTCTGGGGCATGGACTCGATTTAAATTTTAGTCGTGTAAACAGTATTACTTCATTGTAGTTTTAAATTTCTGTCACAAATGCTTGGAATGCATGATTGCTTTAAGTGACAGAAATATTTCAACTCCTAAGTTGTTTGCTCCATGTATTATTATTATTATTATTTTGATGGGGAGAAAATAAATAATTATTGTAATTTGAAAAAGATTTTCAAGTTCTTCCCACCCCCTTCCCCTGCTCCCAAGCAATTAGACTTTTTTAGGGGGAAAAATCAAGGTAGCGGTCCTTTTTGTTGTTGATAGAGAACGCTTACATTTTCTAGATCAATGCAGATACTGGATCCTATTAATGACATTTTTGTCTAAATAGTAGCTAGCAATCTCTTATCACTATGCATGATCACTAAGAAAATCACATTATCTGGACAGATGTACAGTAGTGGTAACCCAACAAACATTGCAAACCCCATCAAAGATGCCAGTGCTAGGGTTGACATAAAGACCATAAGTGGAAGGTTGACATTTTTTGAGACAACATTGTGCGAGATGATATCTTGGGAAAAGCTTCATGTGCGTAGAAGGTTGGATCCTCATCGTTATCTTAGCACATACAATGAGAAAGACATTCAATTAGTTTGCTGCCAATCAGATGCCAGCACGCTCTGGCTTGTTCCACCTGTTGTGCAGACCAGGTTTATGAAGACCCTTGGTTGGAACATGGGGATTACTTTCTCCTGGCAATTTACCAGGGATAGGCCAAAGGGGAAGGAAGTAGTAAAATACGAGTTAACCGTACAGGACGAGGATCTACCTAAATCCTCTGAAGTGATGGAAGTTCTCAATGGTACTTCTGATAGCTTTAAAGTGTTTAATGTCTACCCAAGATACTTTCGGGTTACAGGATCTGGTGATGTGCGGCTCCTTGAGCAGTTGGTATGTCCGGTTTGATAAATCACATTTTGTTGAACCTATCCTGTAGCCGTAATCTAAACCAACACAGCAATGTACTCATGAATTCATCATTCACATATCCAACAGTCAAGACTACAAGAGAACACCACAAGTTCAGTACATCCACGGAGATTCACTAACAACAGAGAACACATGAACACAGAAAGGAATAGATGACTAAAAGGCTGCTATCATTCGGGAGGCTGTCTATCTGAGAGACTTCTTCCCCAAAAATGCTTCTATTTTTTTAACTGTAGTTATATTCATTAATCAGCTATATTCGGGCTCATGATGAGCATATAATGTCTCTGCAGGTGGATCTCTTTAGTGGAAATCTTGTTCTCAATCGCGGGAATCCAGAGTGGTGGTCTTTTTATGATATTAATGCTTCAGATGCACATGGATGTGGAAAGGATGCTGGACCAATGGCTATAATCGTATCCGAGGAAACTCCTCGTAAGCTTTCCTGGAATTTTAATTGAGGAGGTCATAGATTTTTCTTAAAACCGCCGAGGGGGAACATATGCTGTCCCTCGGCTTTTATTAAATAGCTTTACGCTGCATTTTACCCTTGCTTCTTGCTGCTTTAGAGGGTATTATCGGTGAAACTCTCAGCAAGTTCAGCATTTGGGGACTTTACATCACCTTCGTGCTTGCGGTTGGGCGTTTTATCAGATTGCAGTGTGCCGACCTGCGAATGAGAATTCCTTTTGAGAACCTTCCTTGTTGCGAAAGGTGCTTAAGCAATACAAATCTGCTTCATATGCTTGTGGTGACTGTTTGGCTCTGGGCTTTAAATTATATGTGAAGATGTTTGCTTTCATAGAAGCTTTTGGTGGGGTCTAAATTCTGTGTGTTTATTGATGCAGATTGTTGGCAATATGTGAAGATATTTATGCTGCCCGAGCAGCTGGTGAGCTTGAAGTGGAGGAGAATCTGTATTGGACGCTTGTTAAAATCTACCGCTCGCCACACATGCTGCTCGAATACACTCAGCCCGACTAAAATTCTCCATACTCCTCCAGCTTCATGTTTAACAAATCGACGCTTATATTGATTATTGAGCATCATCTTGATTTCCATTTAAGCGTCTCTGTAAAGGCTGCTTGAAGTTGGTCACTTGAAGAAAAAGAAAATGAAGAGATCACACGCAAATAACAAATTTCAAGCTGATTTATCATGGCGATAACCTACCGCCCCGCACATAAATTGTATTCATCTAAGATTAATAGATTTGACTGATCCTATTGTTCATTATGTTGTTAGTATTAGTAACAGAGGCCATGCATGCGGTGGATTTCAAACAACTGAATTGCAGAATTGATACTGGGAAAGGGTTTTGTTCGAATTACATTGTGAGATTTATCACTATAATAAACTAAATTTTTTATTTGATATAGATTATAACCAATTTTTATCTGTTTATGACGTTCAGTCTATGATTTTGCAATTTTATGATGAGCTATATATATCCCGCAATTATTAGTTAAATTCATCGGCAAAAGTCTGTTCGATTAACACATCTAAAATGCTTCGCTAAAATGACAATTCACTTTTCCATTCTAATTTTGTTTCAGAAACGAAGAAACCGGACAATTTCAATATAATAATGTTATACAAAATCTAACTTGTAAAATAATATAAATCTATAGAGAATATCTCATTGCAAATGCCAAGAGTGTAGCCTTACCTGCTAAAGGCCCGATCGTACTCGCGACAAATAGATACTGTGCATGGCTATTGTCATTATTGTTATCATTGAAATAGAAACGCTTAGTTTCTAGATAATACCGTTAGCACCAGAACGTCGATATGTCCGAGTGGTTAAGGAGACAGACTTGAAATCTGTTGGGCTTCGCCCGCGCAGGTTCGAACCCTGCTGTCGACGTTTATGCCTTTGAGTTTTGGTCTACCCTAGATAACTAGATGCGTAATGCATGGATTTAGATCGTTACGCTATTCACGCGAAAAGCCTTTATCCTTTTCTTTTTTTTTCCCCTTTTCTTTTGCGTAAAAAGCCTTGATCTTCTTTTTAGTTATACGCGCTTGAGGGAGTTCAAACACGTTACTTCATTGTTTTTAAGAAAATGTCAGCCATGTATGATCTCAATTAAATCGAGTCCTAACAGATCAACAATCGTTTTCGGCCTCTATATCCCAAATGAAATTATTAAAATAAAAGGATTTGAATATTTAATATTCAGAATGGAACACGTAAATGTTCATAACTTCATGTTCTTTTAATATTAAGGCATGCTGTTACTTCTTGCGATTCTGAACAATAGTTTGAAAAAAAACTCAAGCATTTTGATGAATTCAGCATATAGTACAGCAAAATCTCAGAATCTCAATCCCTCCACCTCATTAACTTTCTTCCTCCCTTTCCATGGGGGAGGAGGTATGCGGTCCCGTTCGGATCTCCGAGAGGCGGGACACAAGGGTTGCCGTGACTGATATCCAACCAACACCGGGAGGAGGTCGTTATGTTCATCGTCGAATCTCTGGCCAACCCTTGGCGATTGAGAGAGACAAGTGATCGATGGCCTCTGCTGCTGTGGCAAAAATGGCAGTGTAGGTCGTCCCTGAACTGAACGCGGAGCTAAACACGCGAAAGGCCTCCGATCCGTATCTCGTCTCTGTACTTTCGCCCTTAATTTGAATTCTGGAATCCATGATTCCGTAATTCGTGCTCTGCCTCACGCAATGCCCATTCCAGGCATTTGCAGTCGCAGAGGGTGCTTGTGGAGGTGGTGATCATGGCCCCCATGATCATTCAACTCTTGGTGACACCTCCTCAACACTTCGCTACCAAATCTCCAATCCCCGAATCTAAACTCTTCCTCCTCATCGTCTCTTATTGCTTTTACCATTTCTTCCTCCAGCTCCTCACCTTCTTCTTCTTCCTCCTCCTCCTCTTCCTCCCCGTCGTCTTCTAAATTATCTATACTACTTTCCTCCTCCGGTATGAGATGTAATGTGAGACGTCCATCGTGTCGCCAAGCGTGCAGAATCTTGGGCCGATGTATTCTGACTTCGATGAGCTTTAACCTTCCGTCCTTCCTCACCGGTCGGAGATAGAAACTCGGCTGACCATTCAAGTTCAGCGAAGAAAGAGGGGGCGGAAACGAACTCACCTCCTTTCTCACGCCATGACTCCTCCTTCTACAAATCTCGGCTCCTATATCCTCCGCCGTCCCCGTCAAACAACAATCTTCAGCGGGGTGATCCTCAAGTTGGTCCATCAAGCGGCTCTCGTCGGGGCACTCAAAACCTAGGCTCTCGATGCAAGACGCCAACCCGTCAGCCGCGAGGCTGCCGTTGTCATGCACGTGGCGCGGGGCGTCTGTGTTAACGGGATGGGATGGCTTCTTGACAATGACAAGGGCAATGGCGGTGGCGAGCCCTAGGCCACCGGAGAAACCAAGAAAAGTACGAAGGAGGAGGTGGTGGCGGTGGAGAGAGGGAAGAACGAGAGAGAAGAAGAAAGAGAAGGAGAGGGACAGAGAGATGGAGAGAATGAATGGGAGATATGGAGAGAAAATAGTCATTTTTGTTGATGCAGTGGTTGAACAGACGAATCAGAATCAGCAAGGAAGTGGGTATATTAATAGGATGAAAGAAGGGGAGGATACAGCCAAAGATTGAGAAATCTTTTTAAAATTAAAATATTTAATTTATATTTAATTTTGACTGATTCACATCAAATCAGTCCAACTATGTGAGTGTATAAAATATTTTATGACAATTTTTTATAGGATTTATTTAAAGAATTTACTTCAATACATCCAGTGTTAAACTACTCGAACTTATTGTTGCGAAGTAAAATGTATATCTTGATTGAGATTTGATTTGGAAAACACGTTTTATAAGCACTGTACTTCATAAATAAAAGTTAGGAAGATATAAAAAGTAGTTAATCACAATTCACATCCTTTGACGCAATAGTCTTGGATGAGCTAGCCAGTAAGGTCTGTTCTTTTCTATTATTTCTCTCTAATTACATTATATCAGAATTTTTTTTTGGGGATAAAATATCCTCGTCAGTCGTCACTCGTCAAAACTGTACTGTAGTGGGCAGGCTTCCTCCAAAGTCCAAACGGTCGAAGACCAAGACTCGCATCATACCCCCCCCCCCCAAAAAAAAAAACGCAATTCCTACCTAAGATGTTCGTACCGGGGGGGAAAAAACACGTGTTTCTTGATGCGGGTGGTTTTTTCAATCTTTTCACTTATGGGGACTCCTCATGGATAACCCACCGCGTTATAGTTAGCTTAGGGCCCAAACCCATTAAACCGGATGGGCCTCCTAGGGATATTCTAAAAAAATAAAACCATCGACATTATTGATTATTCCAAAAAAACATTGTTCAGCGTGAAGTCAAGCTGAGTCAACTTGACACCATCTAAGGATTTTTTTTTATTTTTTTGGCCGGCACACCATTTAAGTTTTTAAACCTCATCAGACTGCCGAATAATAACAGTGATTGCCGAATGGCTCCCCCCCCCCCCAAAAAAAAAGAAGTCATTATCAATGTTACTGTAAATTCTTCTATTAAGTTCATAAAGCATGGGAAAGGTAAACTTATCGTATACATAGTTTTTTAACTCAAGTTTTTTCGCTCTTTAAAACTCCAACGTTATGATGATATGTAATTTTCGAAAAAGCAAACTCTTGATAACACGAATAAACTAAACTAGCAATAGATATTTCAGTTAATTAAGTCGGCAATAGCACACGTTTTACATTGATTTAAAGGCTGCCAAATAGAATTTACAACTGTGCAGCTTTCTATAGCATTGTATACTATGTGTAGATGTAGACGTGGGTTTTAAAACATAAAGAGATGTTAAATGTAAGTGACTAAACGTGCATGTACACATGGTTCCTAGTCAGCGACGTGCATGTCAGAGGATCCCATGCCTCTTCTGGTTGTTGGAAAGATGGTGAAGAGAAAGGTGGATAAAACCCCAGCTGCTAACGGCAAGTTGGTGATGAAGGCGCTTTCATTAGGGCCCACGTGAGGCATCAGACAGCTCTGAACATTGGTGTTTGTGATGGCGAATATCAGAAACACCACCAATGATAAGAACGCATGCACGAAGTCTATGCTCGAGATCTTGTACTTGTCCGATTCTGTCACTTCCTCAAACTGGCTATGGTTGAAGATGTAGAGACCTTTGAACGTGGCAATGCCGTAGTAGAGCCTACCATCTCTGGCCACGAAGCTATCGGTGAAGGAGGAGAAGAAGCAGAGCAGGGCACAGACCAGTATGGCGGACAGAGTAAGAATGTGGTTGGAGAGACGGCAGACGCCATTGTTGGAGAAAGAAGGAATGAGGGCATTGAAAGCAAGGACGGTGCTGGTGGGCAGAAGATTTGCCAAATTGGCCGCACTCGCCAGTGTCTTATGGACTGGATGGTTTGAATCAGGGTCTTGGATCAGAGATGATTGAGACATTTTGAGGCTATATAGTAATAATTAATCGGTGTTTGATTATGTTAGGATCTAATTTGTGGGGTTGGTCTTGTTGTGCATATACATATATGTAGAGAGAGAGAGAGAGAGATGGAGAGGTTACTTGATGACGTGGTTGATTAATATAATAATCGTGGAAACACTGCCGTCTGGGGGAGGTGGAATGGAATAATGGAATGAAAGGGCCGCCTGATTATACAACAGGCTTAAGCAACGTAATCATGACATGCTATTTAATTTCTTGTAGGTTTCGGAGGATAACGCTCAACAACACATACACGTACGGGAATCCGTTAGCTAGATTTATGTGTCTTCCAAATAAGGTGCGCTTGACTTGCACCCAAAAATAAACACTTAACCCCTTCCTACCTCCTTCCAACGAACTTGCGTTTCCCTGCTTGTTTGCTTCCCCCATTCCCATTCTCCAGATTTTTTGACCAAATTCTATATCTTCCCATATGTCATTTAGATTTCTTATTTTTGGACTTCTTTTAATGTCTTTTATATATATGGGCTCTAAACAGCCATAATTAGCTTCCACGTTAAGTTTGTCTTATGTGATGAGTAAAATTTATTCAGTACTAAAAGCCAGTCGTTGAGTTTGACATTAATCGCCGCCATAATATTTGTTTCATCTGCAGGCTGGCTGTCAAGTTGAAGAGAGACAAGCTAAACTCATGTCTGTGTTATATGTGTAGGCGTATGGTTCATGGATGATTGAATTTCTTCAAGCGTTCTCCCCTTAGTCTCTGGTACGAGTTTCGCCACGAACACAACAGTGAGGCCACATATGGAAGAAAATATGAAGAAAGTTCCTGCCCATGGCCATATGTACACATAACGTGAGTCTCCTTTCACTACATACAAGAATATTAAGCCAAGGATCTGATTATACCTGTTGAGTTCCAACCCATGAAGAAGTTAAAGGCATATGATACTATCCAAGAACCTAACCAGTTAATTAAGGTCACAAGGCTTCCTGCAGACCCCTTCACATTAATGGGAAATATCTGAAAACTCCCACAGATCAATCAAAATATGATTCAGCCAACTTCGGGGATTTATTAAAATATAATAATAGGAATTTAAGCATGGTAACAGAGACGAAGCAATATACCTCGGACATGATAACCCATGGAATTCCTCCCATGCCTAACGAGAAAGATCCTGTATATACCTGCCCATTTCTCACATTATTCATAAACTGCGTGGATCGCCTTTATCTTTCTAGATAACTTGGACTGAAAACCCCATGATAAATTTCCAACATGTAGAATGATTCCTTATCATAAGGCTTTTAACTTAAGCCCGATGGTTTTAATCTTGAACCTTTTCTCACGAAAGCAAATCACTTCATTAGCTACTGTCCACTAGTTTGTATTGAATGAATTACGTTTTACTCTCATCATATGAACAGGAAAAGAAAAACTATCATTAGGCTACTTATCAGTACCAGCACACCAACGAGAGCCAAAATGGGAGAAACCTCCGTCCATTTCTGAAGGTCCTGTATTCAACAAATTTGTCTATATATATTAGAGATAAATAGATGTGAAGAAAACAAGGCAGATTTTGTTGATGAATGAACCTGCAATAAGAATGATAGGGCTGCAAGAAAGCATCCTAAACATGTACCCCCAGCAGAAACCTGTACGGCGAAGGTAATTAATATTGTAGCTTCACAACTTCATTTGATCGAGCGCCACAAAAAAATTAAGACCAAGCTCAGTCTCCTCACCAGTAGAAGTGGTCGCCGTCCAGATTTGTCCATCAGAAGTACGCCCAAAGCTGTCATTGGGATCTAGAAGGGTACATCTATATAAGTCAACTTAATCACTATTTTGCACAAAACAAAAGGCAAAACTCGGTTAAGAGATTCAAGAACCTGAACAGCAACCATGGCTATTGTTCCCACACTATCTGAGAAACCTGTCAAATATCAAAATTTTTGCTTGCTAATATTTGTGTGCGGGCGCGCGCGCGCCTGATATGTAAAAGAAGCATCAAATACTTCCCACATACCAGCAGAGATAAATATAGAACTCGCATAAAACGCAATGCCATTAACCCCTCCAAATTGTTGTAGTATCATCAATCCGAGTCCAACCTAATCGAGGAATTAATTGGTCATAAAACTATGCAATTCGTAAAGTTACACGAATGAGGCTGACTTGTGAAGCTTACAGTAAGTGCTTTAAGATACTGCCTCTGAAATAAGTCAGCCATGCCAGCTTCTGATTCCTTCTGAAGGTTTTCTGTATAGTCCTACAGAAGAATAAGTGGGAACTATTTAATATTCCATTATAAATTATGGCATTCACACCCTTCTCTTTTGCTTCCTAATATATTGAAATGCATACTCTAATTTCGTTGGCTTCGTCAGAAACATCCGCATTCTCTCCCCTGAGGTGTTGTAAGGTAGATTTACTCTCTTCCATGCGACCACCCTTTGCCTGAACAAGTTTACAGCCACACCACTTATTGGAGATGTTTGTCTATAGACTAATCTCAGCTCAATCCATCATTTGGAAAGATTATAAAGAATTTCATTCCATTGTATCTTCTATACACAAGCTAAAAGTAGACCAGCATAGCAAAAGATGAGGAACTCACGAGCCACCTAGGAGACTCACGAATGAAGAGTAGGCCAACCAGCTGTACAACACATGGAACAATTCCTGAAATGAACACCAATCAGCGGAGCCTAACAAAGAGTATGTTCTTTCATTTAGTGAGATGAACAGTAGCAAAAGAACATTACCAAGTAATGCCAAAACCCGCCAATTCAAAAATGCTCCCATTAGATAAGTCAGAGATACTCCACAGCAGATCAACAACTGTCACAAGTATATTAATGTCAAACGGGGACACGGAACATGTAACAAATTGTTAACTTAGAATAAGAGTTATAGGATAATCTTTGGAGGGGATACGTCGTTGATTTACCTGATGAATTGTTGTAAATCCCCCTCGAAGATTCTTGGGGGTTATTTCTGCTATATAAACTGGCACCTTTGATGGAAAATGAACTAGCTTTTAGTTTCTATTTTGTGAGAAAACAAGCCAATAAGTATCATATAAATTGTAATTATAGAAATCACACACAAGAGTTACCACATAAGATAGAAGACCAATCCCACATCCTACCAACAGTCTTCCAATGTAAAGCCACCAAGCAACCTTTAAACACGCACCGAGCATTCAACGTAAACAATCGATAGCGAGCTAGATTTGTTATTAATTCCTCTATGACTCCTCTGTGGTGAGTTTGAGTAGCTAAGAAGTAACAAAGCGACATATATAGAGAAATACAGGCATAAAAAAATGGGAAAAGATTACAGTAGACCTTTGTGATTGCTATGGCAAGCCATCCCAAGATGCAAAATATCTGTGAGAAGCACATGGCCTGATCTTGCAGAAACAACCAGACGATCACAATTAAAAGAGGGGTCAAGCCTGACCTCCCGACTTCAGTAAAGGAATAGAGATAAATGGGAGAAACTTACTCCTCGACGACCCGCATAATCTGCCACCCTACCACTCAGCATGGCACCAATCATTGCTCCAATCGTCAATATCGAACCAAATACTGAATACTGCACCATGAGAATTGAGCAAGAGTACGGTTTTGCATCGCAAAGGCGAGCAAACGAGAAATAAAGCATACTGAAAATAACTGCACATACAGTAGTTCCTGATGTTCTGTTGTAATATGCAATACTTAATACAAATGGCCTAAAGCCGAAGCAGAGTTTTAATTCAAAGGCTCAAACCTGTGACACACTAAGATTGATGTCGTACATAATTCCAGACTGAGCAGGTGATGAATAACCAACCTGTAAAAATCAATCATTGTCAAGTCAGTGTTGAAACCAAGCTCTTGAGCCAAACTTGGTAATGGGAAGGCAGGTGGCAGAAATTTACAGCAGACCCAAAAATATAAGATCCAGAGAGAGCAACGATGGTGCTAAGTATAAGAATTGGTGTTGCCGGAGAAGCTTCACGATGCTTAATTTCATAGTGGCCAGTGGTATCATCGCAGATGTTTCCCCAATCTGAGTTTCGGTGGGATTCTTTTATGCCTTTGAAGAGAAGAGGACTTGAAAATTCGGTTGCCTCTGTGCTACTCCTGTCCATGAGGGTGTCTTTAGACGAAGTCCAGCTAGCTAGGCGAGTCAGGTATGTGGGATTAAGGTACAGGATTAAGATTTTTTTTGACCTGTACAAGGCGAAACGATTGTGATGGACAAGACGATGACCAATGACTGCAAAACAGGGCAGTTTGTAAGATAAGATTGATCAAGTTTGTCGTGGCGCTGAGGCTGGTGTATAACTTGCAGCTTTAAGTTCATTGGTTGAACAACTTCACATCATGGGTGCATGCATGAAACAACTTAAAAGTAATTCGTGAAATGAAAGATGGAAAAAAAATAATATTTTGATACCAATGATAAAAAAATTTCCATAAAACTTATCGATGGGGATATAAGCAACTTGATAAAAGCAGAGGATAATCTTAACTCAGAGAAATGCTGGAGAATACTCTCCATCCATTTTAAATCATGTATATTCGCAAGACTTGATGTAATATCTGTTTATAGGTAACCGATTGTTTAATATTAATTCATGAATCACGTCGCATGTATGCTAACATCATGATGAATATTTTGCAAAAGCAAATAATATGCTTAGATTCATTTGTCAATGTCTGTGCGCTTAATATAGATTCATGGATGGAGAACAAAAATAAGATAAGATGATTTATGTAAGTCACGATTAGACTACGTGATTTGAATTTTGGGAGCTGATATTCATAAAAAGAATTTGTTTACATATTATCAGCAAAAAATTTATGATTCCTTTGATACTTTGAGAAAATGTCATAGTTAAATTTTTTTTTTAAAAAAAAAGAAAAATGACAAAAAAAGAAGTTGGAAATTATTAAATCCCAAATGAGATTTGTTAACAATACTTTATTTGTTATTGATAATACTAAATTTACAAATGACAGTAAATTTTTGTTGACATTCCTTATTTAAGAGTACTCCTTCAATCCTAATTATAAGGGTCAATTGACTAATTTGAAGAGATTAAAGAAGTAAGTTAAATTAGTTATTTGTTTAAATAAGTGTTGTCTTTCCTAAAAATATAATTAAGTGTATTAACTAGAACTATCATTGTTAGAAGGACTACTTTAAAAAAAATATATATAAATATGAGAAACAAAGTGGATTGGGGTCTTATATTTAGGACCAAAATAAAAGTTAAACAGAGTCTTATATTAAGGACCAGAGGTAGTATTTAATAATTTTGAGTTTTTTTGGTCATTTTTCCTTTAAAAAATCATGTCCTTGAACAATAATAAAATTATATCTTTAACAATTTACTACCTCCGGTCCTTAGTATAAGATCTTATTTGACTTTTATTTTGGTCCTAAATATAAGACTCCAATCCATTTTGTCTCTCATATTTATACTTCTTCCTAAAATAACCCTTCTAACAATGGTAGTTTTTATCTATACATTTGGTTAGTAAAGATATTTTAGGAAAGACAACATCTATTTATTACAAATAACTAACTTAACTTTTTTTCTTAATGTCCTTAAATTAGTCAATTAATTCTTATAATTAGAATCAGAGATAATATCATGTGACAATGGGCTTTAGAAAACAAAAGGGCCAGGCAAAAAATGATTTAAGATTTACTTTTTTCTTCTTCAAACACATTCATTGCTTTATTTTTATGACGTTCTCATATAAGTCGCAACAATTTACTTTTAACTGATAATGCTATTTTATCTTTCACCAACGGTTGTCATTATTGTCACATGATTTTTGTCGCTGGTATTCATTTTTCCTACACGTGATTTTCAAACTCCATTCATCGCTTTTCATTGTCTGAAAGGCTCTGCTTTGTTATTTAGCAGGAGCTTGCGTGCGTCTCTTGTCATCCAATGGTAGAGTGTTTAATACTTTTTATTCCACATTTTAAGATCTTAGGCCTCCTCAACCATTAAAAACGTCCTTTTCTCATAAATAACTTGATTAAAAAAGAAACAATTTATAACACCTGTAACGACTAGTTCACCCACACACACAAAAAAAAAGAGAGACTAATACCTTGCTTAAATGACAAAGATATCATTAATCAAATAGTAAAATAGCAAAAATAATAGAACAAGGCTTACGAGGAAAAGGATACATTTTATATTTAAAGCAGTAACGCTTTTTTTATTAAAAAATGATTGATATAATTTTTTGTCCTTTAAATTTGTTTTATTTCAGTTTTAGTCCCTCAAAGAGTAAAATGATCTAATTTTTTTTATTGGATTATAAAAATCAATTTTATAAATAAAACAAAACTTGACGGGTCAAAACTTATAATTTGAAATTTAACAGATCAAAACTAAAATGAAGAAAAATTTACTAAACCAAATTTTGTACTAACAAAAAAAACTGGATAATTATTGCTTAACGGTTCGATGACTTGATCAGAGATTTGACAATTACGTGCTTGCCTATTTGGGTAAGCGCACGCTGCTACCATGCTGTATTGGGGGGAAGTTCCATATGATTAGAAATTCACACGGGAAGATAGAGATTATTTCAGCGTCAAAAAAATAGCAGCAGTGATAATAATACCAGCGATCCTTTTACATAAACAAATAAAAATTAGGGAAAGCTTACCAGTGACATAGGTAACATACATGTCAGTTGAAGAAAAAAAACAAAGATGGTTTATAGACGGATCTAATACAAATCGCTTAAAATGCTGATTTTCCTTTGGGTGCGCATCTGCATCTAGATTGAGATATTCTCATCGCTTGTCGTGGCGTAATCAATATACCCTGCTCAGGTTTTTAAAATTCCTCCAGCTTCTTTCCGGATGCGAATTCTGCCCCTAGACTTTCTCGCAACTTCACTTGGCGCCCTAAGTTATTCAATAATCCCATCTGACTCCCACGTGCCCATTTATGCCCGCGCCGTGCAATGTCGAACTCACCCCCCATTATTCAATCACCGGAAGGACATGCCTGGCATTATCGAAAATTTAATGTGTTGTGAAGGGCATTTCAGACAATGACCGGCTTTGCGATTAGCAACAAGCAGAGCCTGGCGAGTCCAAACTCCAAAGTCCAAAACGAAGGGAGAGACAGAAGAGAAAGGAACCGTGTTGAAGGTCAAAATTGCTCAACCACCACCAATTGAAGCCCGACTCCGTGGTTCTCCGAAGGTGTTCCTAGCGATTTCCGACTTCTAAAACTCTTATGCTATATCCGATCGACAGCGGTCCGCGACTCTCGTCGGCGGTGACAGAATTCCCGGTGAATCACCGGTGGCCTGTCTTAGAGCCCTTCATTGACTATGAAGCATCACGCCAAAGAAAATAATAGCAAGAGCAATGGGTTTATCCCCTCTTCTTTTAAGTTCATATCTTCTTGCATTAAGACTGCCTCCTCCGGAGTCCTTTCTGCCAGCGCCTCCGTCGCCGCCTCCATCGCTGCCGATGGGCATGACCGTAAAGACCAGGTTCTTTTGACGGAAACGCTTTGACCTTTTGATTTTAGTCCGTATGCCCTATATTGGTGGAGAAATTGCATTCCTCGCATATTATGTAATGCCTGGCTGCCTCGTTAACTGGACGGTGAAAAACTTAATCTGTGAGGACAATAAATGGCTTTGCTGGAAATGTTGTTCAGATTGCTTAGATACTGAACTACGTCCAAGAAAATGCGTTCACAACTATTATTTCATTTGTTTTGCCTCAAAAGTTTAACTAATGACTTTATCTTTTTATACTGAAAATCTTTCGATACACGATATAAATTCTAGGGCTTCTTTCGACGCATGCATTCCAATTCCATTTTTGTTTTTCTTATTTTGGTTACGGCCAGAGGTATTGGAATGTTCTGATTGAAATTATTTTTCTGAATGATAAAATCATTTCAAGCCAGAATAAATGTGTTGTTTTGGTCGATGACGGAATTGTATGATTATGGATACGGTCATGTCGAGCAGGTGAGTACATGCATGCCGCTTTTAAGAGGCTTTGTTGGTGCTGGCTGCTGGCTGCAAACTAAGCAGTACTAATGTGCCTCAAATTGTACGGACATGTTTTGATCAGTACTTTTATAATTCTTTGAAGTTTCTTTCTTAGAAAGCCGTATGGCATATTTGGATATTGTGAAGGAAACCTGTCGTATGGTCATTAAATTTAGTGTTGCCTTTTCACTTTTATCTATTCAGAATGACATTTAAAGTCATGTGCTCTTCAACGTCCTAGAAAGCAGACTATCTTTGGCTAAAAAACAAAGTCCTTTATTCTAGAAACTACATAAGCATGGCATGCATGTATAAATAACTATGGAAATAAAATAAAACATGAATATGAGATCGTCTTGGATGTCACCAGGGTTTATATCTTCTTGCAAATGACTCCATGTGTATTGTGAAGCAGGTACTTTGGGCTTGCTTCGACAGGCTAGAACTTGGCCCATTTTCTTTCAAACATGTCCTCTTACTGGGATACTCCAATGGCTTTCAAGTTCTTGATGTGGATGATGCCTCGAATGTCTGTGAACTAGTCTCTAAACGGGATGATCCAGTTTCATTTTTACAGATGCAGCCTATCCCTAAAAAGTCTGAGGGGTGTAAAGGATTCAGTGCATCACATCCATTACTCTTGGTCGTTGCATGTGATAAATCAAAGATCCCGGGTACAATGCAAAACGGAAGAGATGGATATACTGAACCTCAAGCTGAAAACGTTGTCAGCTCAGCTACTGCTGTTCGATTTTACTCACTTAGGTTCCATAGCTATGTTCATGCCCTGAGATTTCGATCAACTGTGTATATGGTTAGATGCAGTCCACAAATAGTGGCTGTGGGTCTCGCTGCACAAGTAAGGTTCTGATTTAATTGCCTATTTTAAATTACTCTACCACTTCTGCTCGGAAATAGTTGTGTTACCTGGGCAGGAAATATGATAGCTTTTTGTAAGTACTGATCAGATTCATCAATATCCTTCAGCATTTTTCAAATTTTAGATTGCACAGTGGCACTGGTAGTTTCTCAGTTTACTTTAATGAAATACTTAAAATATTGGATATGAACTCAAATGAAATATGACATGATGTGGTTTTCTGGCGACCACTGAGATGTGGCTAATTTTTTCCCCCATTGTTATCATCTTGGCAGATATACTGTTTTGATGCTCTTACTCTCGAGAATAAATTCAGCGTCCTCACTTATCCTGTACCTCAGTTGGGAGTCCAAGGAATGGGTGGGGTTAATATTGGCTATGGTCCGATGGCTGTAGGGCCCCGTTGGTTAGCTTATGCTTCTAACAACCCATTGCCATCAAATACTGGTCGTCTAAGTCCTCAGAGTCTTACACCTCCAGCTGTCAGCCCATCAACATCACCCGGCAATGGAAACCTGGTAGCTCGATATGCAATGGAATCTAGTAAGCATCTGGCCGCTGGCCTGATAAACCTCGGTGACATGGGGTACAAGACGCTGTCTAAATACTATCAGGATCTTATGCCAGATGGATCTAATTCTCCTGTGCCATCAAATTCAAACTGGAAAGTCAGTCGGTATTCACCACATTCTACAGAAGCAGATACAGCCGGCGTGGTGAGCCTTTTGGCATTTTGACTGCTTGATGATTTATAGTCTCATTTTCATCTGCACTGTGATAACTGCTGACTAGATTTATTTAGAAGTATATTGGAATCAGCATTAGAATTTGGATGAGATCATCTATTGGTTCAGCTTATTGATGTCTCTTTTCCTTTTCCCTGCCCCCTTCCTTTTAGGGTTGGTGTTTTATGTCAACTGAAAGTCATTAATATATATGCCAACTGACTTTTATTAATGACTTTATTACAGGTTGTTATCAAGGACTTTGTTTCTAGAGCTGTTGCAGCGCAATTTAGAGCCCATACTAGTCCCATCTCTGCTTTGTCCTTTGACCCTAGTGGGACACTTCTAGTTACTGCATCAATTCATGGCAACAACCTTAATATATTTCGAATTATGCCATCTGGCTCAAAGAACGGATCAGGTTCCCAAAGCAGTGAGTGGAGTTGTTCTCATGCACATCTATACAAGCTACACCGTGGCATGACATCAGCAGTATGCTCCTATTCTCTCTATTTCTCTGAGACATTTTTGTTTTGTCTACTGATGAAGGATTCCTACTTGTGTATACAGGTCATACAAGATATATGTTTTAGTCATTACAGTCAGTGGGTTGCAATTATTTCTTCCAAGGGTACTTGTCATATCTTTGTCCTAGCCCCATTTGGTGGTGAGACAGTTCTTCAGATACAGAACCCGGACATGGAGCGACCAACTCTTTTGCCAATTTTTTCTCTGCCGTGGTGGTTCACTCCTCATTTCACAGCAAACCAGCAACAGTTTTCCCTTGCACCCCCACCTCCCGTCACTCTCTCTGTGGTTAGCAGAATAAAAAATAGTAATGCTGGATGGCTTAATAATGTTAGTAATGCTGCATCTTCTGCGGCAGGGAAAGTCTCAGTTCCATCCGGTGCTGTTTCGGCCATCTTTCATAGTTCCATGCCCTATGATACACAGAATGCACACTTGAAGGCTCAGGCTCTGGAATACTTGTTAGTTTATTCTCCTTCTGGTCATTTGGTTCAGTATAAACTACTTCCTTCAATGGCAGCGGAGACAAGTGAAACTGCCCCAGGTACAGCCCCGGCTCCTTCAACACAGATACAAGAAGAGGATCTGCGGGTGAAAGTTGAACCGATTCAATGGTGGGATGTCTGTAGGAGAAATGATTGGCCAGAAAGAGAAGAATACATATCAGGAAAAAGTCTCAGTGGACAAGAAGCTGCGGAAATGAGCTTGGAGAATTCAGGTTATGAATATGATGATGTTGCCAGCAATAATATTATAAAATGCAATGAGAAATGCCTTTTCTCAAATGCGGAGGTGCAGATGAACTCTGGAAGGATACCAATCTGGCAGAAGTCTGAGGTATCCATTGTGGTTTCAATTATAAATATTTCTGCCGTTGCCTTTCATGCATATGTTTATTCAATGAACTCCCCCTTCCCCTCTTTTTCTCCTCTTCGATTTTCAGGTGTCTTTCTATGTGATTAGTCCTTTGGAGGTGAAGGAGCAGAATTTATGTGATGGACATCAAACAAACGGAGAGATTGAAATTGAGAAGATTCCTGTTATTGAGGTTGAAATAAGACAAAAGGATTTGTTGCCTGTCTTTAATCATTTTCATGGAATTCATTCCACTTGGGGTGACAGGTAATGATCACTTATCCTCTTTTGATTGTTTTTTCTGGTTCTGGATATGGAGCCTGGTTCCAGTTAAAGAATTAGATTTTTAAATCCTATAGATCCTGTTCACACTTGGACCTCACAAGAGTTGAGGAATCTTTTATATATACATATATATTATTTTTTAATGTATTTGCAGCATTGTTCTTGTATGACTTTATACATGGTTTTTAGTTAAGGATCCTCTTTTAATTTACCTTTCTGACTGGTTTGCTTTGTTTCTGGTTTAATTCATAGATGAGCATAGTTTTACCTTTAAAATTGTCATGTGTTTGGGATGTTCGATTTGGATAGCTGTGGTTCCTTCTGCTTGAATTTATATGTCCTTATGAGAGAAACAAGTATTAGTAATTTGGCAGTTATGGTTCCTTCTATTATCTGTTATTCCTTTTTTCTGATGTTTTTAAATTTTTGTCAGAGGTGTTGTTATGGGTAGATTCTCAAGTTCTTCATCCGATTCGCATGGGGTTGAAGAGAAGTTTTCAGAAGATGCTGTAATTAACCATTCAAAGTCAATGGTTCCCAGCTCGTCTGAAAAGACTGATGGTGGTAAGATGAGCAACTTACTATAATAATGTTACGTATATAAGTGACATGTATAACTCTTTCTTCTCATCAATTATCTTAGGCTTGTCAGCATGTTTTGCTTCATCAAATGGCTTGTCTAGTAATGAGACTGATTGCAAGAGCAGAGAGGATGCTACGGTGGCATCACCTGTTTTAAGGCAGGAAATGGTTTTCGAGGAAGATGTTTCAATTGGTGCCTCGCATTTTGCTGATAGTGTAAAAGCAGTAGCTAAACTGTCAGAGAGTACCCGAACTAGTGATGATTTGAATACGAGTTTAGATGGTTATAATTTTAACACGAATGTTGTTGATGGGGAGCCAGTAGATAACTCGCCTGACTTTCCGCAATTTTTTCAAGAGGGATATTGTAAAGCAGCAGATGAATGTGACGAAACAACAGAAGTTGTTAATGATGTTGATTGTGGCAGGCTGAAGCCTGGGGACAACAGTGATGATGACATGCTTGGTTGTGTATTTGACTTCTCCGAGGAAGGTATGAATTTGAAGGTTTTGCTTGGCGATTTCATTGAGTTTTAGCGTTGTGATTTTATTTTATTTTTTTTTTTTGGTGTTCTTATGAAATATATGTGCTCGTTGTTGCAGGTTGAGGACTGCTTGCTTCACGATTGTCTCCCATTTAAAATTATTGTAAATGGTTTGGTGTAAAGAATTTGTTTGACAAGTGCAGGTGATTGATTTTCAACAAGCTAAGTGCTACTGACCATTGATTCGAGGAATTTAATGTTCTTCGCTCACAATATTCCTTGCTGGGCAAATTATTCTTTCACGTCCTTCTAATTTTCATGTAAATGTTGTATATTGGAATTCATGATTATAAATGATTTGTGTGAGCCGGTTCTTTATATGTCTGTAATATATATATATATATATATATATATATATATAATTTCTTCACGATATGAAGCACAAGGGAAAATGACAGCGCGAGGAAAGATGTTGGATAAAACGAGCATGAGCGTGTTACTCTGTCAAATACTGAATAGTGAATACCCATCAGATGATATTCCTCCCTCTAAAGCATCCATCCATGCAGGGAGAATGATTGATATTCGTAAAGGCTAATCTTCTGAAGTCCCCTAGCACGAATTTTTTCCCTTCTCTCTGTCCTCTTTCTCTGCTTCTTTTTTCTTTTGTACTGATGTTACGTTAAATGATTTCTAGCAAAATTTGTTCCATGTTAATAATTATGAAATTCCAAAAGTTTTATTTTCTCAAAAGAAAGAAAACTGATTTATAAGTTCTTGATTCATATTTTTCTTTCTTGTTCAATTGCGTACGCATTAAAAATGCTCTGCTCCGACAAGGTAAATAAAAATGAAAAAAAATATTTTGGTCCTATTTATTTATGAAACACTGATTAAGAAAAATATTAAAAAGGTACTAATTTTCCATTAAAACAGAAAATACTATTTCTATTTAACATACATTTTTTTAAAAAAAATTATTATTTTTATTATAATAAATGAAAGAACCAAATAACACAATCTTTCCCCTTACATGCAACGTTACGGCTTTTTTTCTCAATTGAAAATAAAGGATGTGGCCAACTGAAAATAATGCAAGAGCGCGGAGGGGTGCGTGAGGAATGGGGAATTGCATCGAGGAAACACATGCTGCATTGTGAGTGGTGGGAAGCAGCCCACCTAACCCCACAACACAGGTTATGAAAGCCCCTTTCAACTCCCTCCAATCTTGTAATCATTTATCATTTACTTTCACATATACTTCCCCTTCCACCACCCCACCTGCGTCACATACGCATCCCTCTTCCACATTTGCCCTCTGCGCAAGTTACATAAACTGCCTTTCTTTTTTGGGTCCAGTAGTGAGCAGTTATAAGTGTCATTTTTGTGATAGCTGTATTGCAACTTGCTGAATAAAATATTTGACATCTGACATACGAGTGCAATAGCTGCGAGACATTTAAGTGACCCTCGCCCCTCTGATGCTGGAAGCGACAGCTCGTGCTTGGCGCGCAACACTTGCACTCTATATTTTCTGAGCTCTTGTGTTTTGACAATACGACCCAGGCCCCTCGCCTCCCCCAATAACCTCTCTCTTGAAACGTCACTTCCACTCAGATTTGAAAGTACTCTCCGACAACTCTCATTCATTTTCCTGTCTCCATAAAATCTGCCAAAAACACAGAGAGGGATGAAGAGTAGGGGCAAACATGAGGGTATCATCCATAGTATATACTTTAGTTAATGAGCAGGAGTGACTCTATGCATATGGGGATGAGATCTTGCGAGTTTGAGTGACGGAGAGCGTACGTGCGAAGTAGTGAAGGGACGGGTATTAACAAAAAAGGAAGGAAAGAAAGAACATTGCTTTTTGAATAACTCCACGTCTAATCTTGTATCATGCCAAATTGGTATTTCGAGACAGGTGTGTTGAATTATTCTCTGTCTTTCCTTTCACTGTCTTTTAGAAGGGACAAAATCAACCAAAAATATCTCAAGATGCCCGATGTAACAATAATTGATGTCGTTTTGAGCATGTCCACTCTTTTGAAGTTTATCTTGATACTGATGCCTGGCCTTCTCTTTGTGGGAAGCAGGCTGATCACATCAGCTGGCGTACGACATAATTGACGTCTCCAATTTGTTAGCCAAAGACTGTGGCTTAACTTTGTCTCAATAATTAAAATTCCATTTCAACAATCAGCCTCCTTGCCTCTTCAGGCTCTGCATCTTGTTTTATTTCCTGTTCTTGTGCCGGCTTCAGCCTGTTTGACATGCAGATTTTGTTTTTTGGCTTCCATAAATTTCACCCTTTTCGACCAATAAAAGACTCCATTTCAACGGGGATGAATACGTGAGCAGAGAAAAGTCAAGCCTTTGAAATTTAGAGCCATTGCTCTCACAGACAAGTAACAGTACCTTGGGATGGGGGTTGGAATTTTAAAAAATAAAAAGAAAATAGTATTAAACATGGAAAATATTGATGGCACGTAGCATCAGGTTTTGGATCCTGTGCTGGCTCCTTTATTAAACTAGAGATTAAATTTTTCGCCTATAAAACAAAAGAGGAGAGTCACCACTAATTCGAGAGCTTTCTGCAGACTTCGACCCTCGACAAATTTTTCTGTCCGGTAAATAGTCACTGCCACTTCAGAGCAGAAGTTGCATTATATAATCTCTTGGGCCCCAGAAGAAAGCTGAAATGAGTGTCTAATATAGTGAACAGTGAGTTAGTGGTTAAAACATCAGAGGCCAACAATGGATGCTGTGGCTCATTTGAGGAACCAGTTGGTTGATTATACCGCCTCTCTGTTTCAGGAGGTATGTATGCTAAAATCTTGTCACTATGCAGTGCGCTGAATCAGGAAGGAAAATCTGGTGGTTCATGTTACCTGTGATACTGCGTCTGTTCTACTTTTGTCTTTATCTCCTGTCCTTCCTCTTCGTGAGTGTGAGCCTGATTCAGTGCGCTAGTTTTAGTGATGTCTTTGTTGTGTTTGAAAAGGGTTTTCTAGATGATCAATTTACTCAGCTCCAGCAACTTCAAGATGAAAGCAACCCAGACTTTGTGGTTGAAGTGGTGACTCTCTTTTTTGAAGACGCAGAGAGACTTCTTAATGAGCTGGCAAAAGAACTGTATGGGCACATTCTCTGATACACCGATCCCTTGTTTTTATGTCTGAGTCTGTGTTATATGATTGTCTTGTTAACTTCATTGGTTGATTAATCTGAGTCAGAGGCCAGGCAAGTATCGACTTTAAAAGAGTGGATGCCCATGTTCACCAGTTGAAGGGTAGTAGCTCCAGGTAACACCATCCCTGAAAACTCAGTATAGCACGCTCTTCCTACAAACTAGACGTGTGTCAGGCCCTTGTAATACGCTCCTTTTGTTCATGTAGAAAGATTGCAAATGTAGGGTGTGTGCTTGAAGGGCCTTTTTCTCTGCAGGCAAAATGGAATAGATGTAAAATCTGTTTAGTTAACACTTTCAACTTATACCGGCCAAGAGATTACGAATGCTTCATTGTTTCTACGACCACTGTTTTGGTGAGTTGATGATTATTCTATTGGGAAATGTATGCAGTATTGGAGCACAGCGAGTTCAGAAAGTCTGCATTGCCTTCCGCGGATATTGTGAGGAGCAGAATGTTGAAGGGTAAGCTTCTTCTCAATCCCATATTGAAATTGAAACCCTGTCTTGTGTGAAAGGTCATAAAGAGTAAAGGGGGTGGTGTTCATTATTCAGGTGTCTTAAAAGCTTGCAACAAGTAAAAGAAGAGTATTGGTTGGTGAAAAACAAGCTTGAGACTCTATTCAAGGTAAGGGCTGATATCATGAAAAGTTGTTTATAACTGATCTAATTCTTGTAGTTTTACTTAATGGGGATGGATGCAGATGAAGCAACAGCTTCTGGCTGCCGGGGGTTCGGTTCCAATGTAGAGAGATGAGACAGAGATTGTTGCTGCAAAGCCCTACTCATAACCAGAGAGCATGAAACGATGGCATCTCCAATCTGCAAAAACAAGAGCAGCCACTTCTGTAATATTTTCTTCGGAGATTCCACTCTTCGTTTATGATGTTGTCCATTCTAAATGGATTCTTCATTGGTCCACTTTTAATAACAGAAGCTTCATGATTAACCCCTTCACATGGTTTCGAAAAAGAAAACAAAACGAAGAAACTACTACTGAGTTAAAAGCTGGACCTCCCAGCAAGAAATCAAAAGGATGACCATAATAATGATAAAACGTGGTTGTGCTTTAGCAGAAATGCTCCTTTCGCTTATTGAGTAAATCCACGAGAGTTGCCATGCTTCTTTGAAGTTACTAGTACTATTGTACTGTCACGCGCACATATATTGTCGTCCCCAGTACGGCGCCCATAATAGTTACTCTATACCTACCATTTCCTTGGAGATCTCTCTTCCGATAATACTATCGCTAAATCACTGTTCCTCGCCCAGGAAACTGGTGAAGCAAATTACTGCCTTCTTGGTCGAGCATAATAATTCACCTCACAGCGTGTGGCATGGGACTGACTAAATTTGTGGTATTGGGGAATGGGTTTCTGAGAAGTGAGAACACATGCAGAACGTGAGTTTATGACTTGGATAACAAATAGTATTACTGCAAAAACTCTCTGCCGACGAGTCGCTGAGAGAATCCGACATCCTTGTTAGCTGTTTATGGTATTTTTATTTTCATGTGGACTACGTTCAATGAATAGGGTTATTAAGGTCAACTTCTAGAGGGGTGAGCTGTCTCTTCTGCCCTCTCTCGCAGCTAATTTTGCTGACAGAATCAAAGTACACGCTGTATTGACAATTGTGACAGACAACGCCTCATTATTATCTCCTTCCCACTGAGCTTGTAAGAGACTGCATACGGGGGAGATCAAACCGAACCGCTCTTGTTTTGTTTTTACATAAACATCATGTCGTACGAAAATGCTTGCCGATCTTATTTATGCAAACCCGTCAAAGATTCCTCCAAAGCCAGCTTCCTCACCTAATCCGAAGTCATCATAGCTTTTGAATGATCATTACAATACAGACGCACAGAATGCCCTGTTTGGCTTATTGTATGTAAGGGGCATATCATCAATTATAATTCATAAACAAATGGTTGGGCCTCAACGTCATGACGATGACAGCCGATGAGGAATCTCTGAGGATTAAAAAAATGGGGAGGCAATTGGATTAAATAACCGGGTGAATGAAAATATCCAGAATATATTTATGCGGAGGAGTCATGATGTGATCTAATTTAATAAGGCTTGGGGGCAAATGTCTCTAAGAAAGAGGTTCCAGCGCAGCAGATTCCACATCATCTGAACATCACATCGAGTGAGGGAGTTCTGTTCCTGCCCTGACTCTCCATTTTCCCAGTAATTAAATCAACCAAGCATACTATAATGTTTTGGTGCTCATCTTTAAAAACAATAATTAATACTATAAGTTGGGGCATGCATTTACGTTACGTACAAGAGCCTGGAGGCTACAATGCCCGAGGCGCCTTGTGTTTTTTTAATGAGTGCAGCAAAATTACATCGATGCCCCGCATTCGCTGGACTGGGCTTAAGCTAAGAAGCGTACGCCACTGCAGAAGCAAATTGATCCAAGCCCATCATAAAATAGGTATAGGGGTAGGAGTCTCACATGAAAAGTTCATTCTCGTCCTTTATTTCCTTGTGTTTTTTCCTATCTTATTTCTAAGAGATGAAAGGCTGGCCTCGTTGGCAGGAAAAAAAAAAAAGAAATAGAAATAAGAGTAAATGTGTGAGATTTTTTTACAACATCTGGGAAGTTTAAACGCAAAATATTTCAATTATACAACATTTTTAAAAAAACACACGGTTTTGTATTTCGATCTTGAACAATTGTTTTACATTTTGTAATGAATTTCAAATTAATAAAATTGTATAAATATTTAAATTAAAACTAAACAAAATTTTTCATCAAATGGCCGCTTGTGGGTATTTTCTCCAGACTGAAAAATTTGCATTGCAGAAAAAAGAAAAAGAAAAAGAAAAATTTGCATTGCAATAGATGTAGTTGCTGTGGATGTATCTAACCCGAACCCCCGTAGGGCCGTAGGCCCAAAACAGAACTCCAGAAAACACGTGACGGCCATAATCATTCCATTGATTTCTAGGCGGCCAACCACTCAAATTCCCAAAATTTGAATTTTGAGAAAGCGGAGAGACAAAAACCCCTCGGCATCCGCTGCGCAAACCTCTGCCTCTTTATCTTTCTTATCTCCGCCTCTCATCTCACGTATCCACCGTAAAACCCTAAAAAAAACCCTAATCCTCTTCCTATTCCATTCGTCACTTTCTCCAAGTATGGCCAAAAAGAAGGTGTCCCACCCTCAATCCCATGACCACAATTTACATGAACACGATGCCCCTCATCCTCACCATCACACCCCACACTCCCATTCCCACCAATCTACTAACATGGATGATCCTAGTGATCAGCTTGAGAAGCTCAAGAACCTCAACTCCCTTCTGGTCAAGGAGACTGCTGAACGCCGCCAGCAAGTTGACTCCCTCACTCAGGACAAAGAGGCCCTGGAATCGGCCTTCAGTCGTTCTGCCATGGAGAAGAGAGACCTGGAGTTTCAGCTCTCTGAGGCGGCAGACGGTAATGCGAGCTTGCATTTGGACAAAGCCGTGGTTCTTGTTTATGTGCAGACCCAGGTGAGGGAAATGGGTTTTCGCTTCCATAAGCTTGTTGCTCAGAGAAATGAGATAGAGTCTGCTAAGTCTGAGAGGGATGCCGAGATTGCTATGTTGAAAGGAGAACTGTGTAAGCTTACGGTTCGTCTTGAAAGCGAGAGGGACCAGTTAAGTAGGCTGAGCCGAGAGAGGGATGATTTGAAAGTTGATTTTGACGGTATGGTTGACGAGGCAAACCGATTGAAGGAGAGAGTTATTGAAGCGGAGAAAGCAGAAAGCAGGCTCAGGAGCGATCTTGAGAAGTTAAGGGTGGAAGGTGATAAGTTGACGGAGGAGAAAGATGAGAAAGAAAGAGCAATTAGAGAATTGACGAAAGAAAGAGATTTTGCTCTGAGGAAGTCGGCAGAGTCTGCCAGGTTGATTGATGAGTTAAAGGGAGAGATTGGCGTAATTATGAGGGCGAAGTGCGAGACCGAGGAGCAAAAACATGCACAAGAACTGAAAATCAGTGGCCTGGAGTTAGAGCTGAAAAAACTCAACGAGTCTCTGAATAATAGTCGGGAGGAAGAGGCGATTATGCGTAATAGCATTACTGAATATGAAAAGAGTCTTGGCCAGGCGTTCGCAGAGGTAAAGAATATGGAAAAGGAAATCGATGCCATGCGGAAGGAGATCATGGGGAATGAACAGAGCATTAAGATGTTAACTGAGCGAAGAGATGGCTTACAGAAGGATCTGGATATGGCTCAAAAAGAAGTCGATAGGAAGCAGCACATTATTGATGATGCAATTAGAAGGAAAAACGAGACTGAGCAGGCGAAAATTGGCCTGGAGAATGAAATTGCTGGGCTCAACAGAGAAATGGATCAGCTGAAAGATGCCATTCACAAGTTGGAACTGTCATGCAGAGACTTAGAAGAGAAGAACAAACAATTGCTTTCTGAAGTTGAACGCTATGGAAGGATTGCTGACGAAGCCATTTCTGAGAGGGATAATATCAGGAAGGGATTTGACGAGGAGAAAGATAAAGTGAAGAACTTGATTTTGGAGGTTGCTGAAATGAAGAACAAAATTGAACATACTGCAACAGAGTTAGGAGAGATGAGAAGTGAGAGGGAAAAGCTGATTCAGAGGAATGAGATGATGGAAAGCCGTGTGAACACTTTAACGAAGGAGAAGGATGTACTGCAGGAGAGCCTTTTGGATGCTCAACGAAACACTGATGATTTAAGAGCTAAGATTGAATGTTCAAGCCAGACGCTGGCACTGTTGAGGAGAACTGCTGCGCTCGTGTGCCATTCTAAAGATGACGAGAATGTAGAAGAAGTGGTTTTGACTGAGAAGCTTGATGAAGAACTTGTGCCATATGCCGAAGAACTGGATGCAATAAAGAACGCGTTCAAGAACAAGAATAAGATTGTGGAAGACATGAAGCAACAACTTGTATCGCTTGAAAACTGTGCAGCTGAGGCACAGAAAAGGAAGGGCTTGTGGGCTTTGATCTCTTCTGTGACTACAATTTTCGCTGCGGCACTAGCCGCATACGCCGCGAGAGCACGCTGAATCATCTTCAATTTTCTGGGTTCTCACACAAGCCTCTCCGGTAACAGGTTCATGGTGCACTTGTTTGCTTATGAAGTAGTTGAGCTAATCTTTTATCTTCCAACCCTAGGAAAATAATCTTGTCAAACTCCAACCTGAGAAATATCATCAAATGAGCAACTTGCTATTCTCTGTTCACAATACTAGATTGTGCCCTCTTATTTGCCTCTGCTCGCTTTCAAACCCCGCAAATTCCAGTACGTTCACGCCTTGTCGATAAAGTCATCGAGAAAATTCACCCAGAAAAAAGGGAGCTAATAAAAACGAAAGAAAGCAAAGAGTATGCATTTAATTTCCTGATGATTGGGACATCATGATAAACCAGATATTTTGTGGATCCTTTGTTTCTGCATTTTAACTTCCCTTTGATCAGAGCAGCTATGAATTAAGATTCTTCAAGATCAGGGGAGGCTGGTTAGTGCATAACCATTCTTGAAAAATGATTTATTACGTCAAGTTTAATAGTAGTATTTATATCCCAATAATCTGAATTAGTATCATATTATCTAATCATGAATTGTGCAGGTTAAATTTTAACAGTTTAATTTTATATATTTATATTTATAATAATAATTTTATAAAATGTTATGCCAGAGTCGGTTTTTTGTTTTTTTTTTTATCTCAAAGCATCACATTATGAGAATAAAAGGAAGAGTGAGGTCGTCGGGTCCTTGTGAGGGTGTGGCCGTGCGGATAAGGGAGCATCTGTATTCTGCACAGTGGACATGCAGGATGCAGCAACGCCGCAGACGGGCTTCTGACTTTCAAAACGAGCCGTTATGATTTGCATCCGCATTCGGGACTCCAGAGTCATCACACAACGCCTTTTTTAGCTTTTTTTAATTATATGTATAAGAATTATTGTTAAAATTCATATATCATTTTTTTCAGGTGTGCTTAGTATCTTAAATAATTGTGATTAATCTAGTATACTGAAATATTTTTCTGTATGCCTTTAGTGTCTTTAAGAATTTTGTGATTATCCTGAAATAAGCATGTATAGTATTTTAAAATATTTAATAATGTAATATCACGGAATATTTTAGGATATTAGACATGAAAAATATTTTAAAATATTAAATAAACTACAAAGTATTTTAAGATAATAAATACAATTAAAAAAGACTTTAGGGTAATTTTAATACATGTAATCTCTTTTAGTATTAGTGAAAAAAAAGAGAGAGGAAGAGGAAAAAGAGCCAAAATAAAGCTAATGAGCATGGAATCCGAGCTGGATTACCATTTAAGAACCAAAACGCTAGAAATGGTGAAAATATCTGCGAGTGATTATATCAAATATTAAATTAATACTACTTCCAATTCTAAATATAAAAATCAGTTGATTAATCTGATAGATTAAAAAAATAAGTTAAATTGATTATTTATAATAAATAAGAGTTATTTTTCTTAAAATATCCTTACTAATCAAGTTTATTGACTAAAAATATTATTATTAGAAAAATTATCTTAAAAAAAAATGAATAAATATGAGACGACATGGATTGAGGTTTTATATTTAGAATCAAAATAAAAATCAAACGAGATCTTATATTAAAAGTAGGAGATAATATATTATAATATACTGAAATTTATTGGGAAAAAACCACTATTGGAATTTGGAAAGCTTACTCATAAGACGTCCAACCTCAGCACAAGGGATCAGATCAAAAACAAAATTTATGGTTTCTATACATCTTTTTACCATTCAAATTTCTCTACTTCTTGGTTTTTTTTTTTTTGCCAACTTTTACAATTCAAATTTCAAACATCTATGCTTCAATTATGGGTTATTTTTGTCAACTTAAAAATTTATTTTTATCATTGGACCACCTGTATCTTTTTCTTTACAATATTTCCATTTCAAAATCAAATTTCCCAACCTCCCTTTCAAATTTCCACTAATGTATATAAATGGAAAAATAGTTACATATAATAACAATTATTGTTATATTATATATTTTATATTATTTAAAATGTGCGCAAAATGAAGAATTTCCCTGCATTTGCTATATGAGAGTGCCAAGTATATCTATTTTTATTGCAGCATCTTCCTATTTATACTATTTCTATAGCGTAATAAATACATGCATACATGTTTCAACAAAAATAAAAGTAGTTTTTGAATACTTCCTTTTAACAGGAAGAACGTTCGTAATAAAAATTTAGCGTCTATTGTAACAAAGTTACTATATATTCTTAGAAATAATAATCATCTAGTCAACGTAAATGAAATTTCATGTATTTCCATAAACACATGTAGGGAAACGCAGAAAGAGTAGTTCCCCAAAGATCACATTATATTCGTAAGATTATGACGTGAATGACATCCCAAAATGGTCGGGTTTGCCACTAGCAGGGTGCGAGCATTGGAAGCTATAAGCCTCCACTTCTTCACAGGTATGCATCACCCACACACAGGACTTGGACTTGCACAGGAGTAGTATATCCCAATTATATTTGCAAGGACTGTTAAACGTCGAACAAGGGCAACCCATTGACTCAGGAGAACGTAGAATTAGCTATATACGGGAGAGGCATTCAACAAGCACTTATATGAAGATAGCATAGACGGGTAAACATACAGGACCATAATATCATTAAAACTTGCCCTATTGGTGTTCCAAAATTAGCAAATATATATATGTATATATATAACACATTAGGCAGGCGACAAGCCCCACTGGTTGGGCATCGAGGTCACGCCCAAGATAACTGTCTTCCTCCCCCTTTTTGGCTGGAAGTCAGATTGGTTAAATCATAATCCTAGTGGTTCCTTCCCATAAACTTGGTCGTAACTTTCACCTATCTACATCATCACCCAATTCCAGACGATGTGCACCGGAAAACATACAGCTATATGCTGGTTACACTGCCACTTAAGCCAATCCCAGACATTAAATACCAGAACCACAATTACGTACCACATCATAGGTGCAGCAGGGTTCTTAGAAACCACGATACACAAAAAAAGTAAGTAGTGTACCTACACTTACTGCTAAACTCCGTCTGTTATGTGTATTGGCAAAAGTCTAGCCTACGAACGGTCTGAGCTCACAAAATTTCTTATCTCATCCATGACCGTAGAGAAATGCTCATTATTTGGCAACAAGTAAAATCCAATTGTGGCCTGCTCCAGGAATAGCAACTTCACATCTTGCCCAGCTTTCTCAAGCCCTTTCGCGTAAGCCACCTGCCAGTCCTGAACAAGATCCAACCCAGCTACCACAACAAGGCTCTTTGGAAAGGCAATCCCTTCAAGATTTTTGCCCTTAGGACCAAATGGGTTACATGCCGGATGGTCTCTATCTTCCCCTTCCGGCAGAAAAGCTCTCCAATACCAGTCCCGATCTTTGATTGTAACAAAATATTTTCCATCTAGACGCTTTTCAGACTCAGATCTTTCTTTCCCACCAAACAATGGGTTGAGCAGTATGTTTCCCAATACTTCCATTCCAGATTCCACGGCTCTCATGGCAACATGGTGGACGATGTTCCCGCCGGAGCTATCCCCCACGAGGTATATGTGAACTTTCTGGTCCTTCCTACTCTGAAGCCATGATCTAGAACTAACCCATTTGAGAGCTGCCCACCCATCATCGTATGCACAAGGATACCTGTTTTCAGGTGCACGCCTATAGTTCACTGAGACAACAACAGCCTTGCAAATGCCCACCAGTCGGCGACATAGAGTATCATATATCGCGCTATTGGCAGAGGAATGGGCAAAGCTTCCACCGTGAAAGAATATGATGACAGGTAGAACCTCGGCTGTCACAGGCTTCTCAAGGTCAACAATATTCACACGAGTCTCTTCTCCTTCAGCAGGTCGATAAATTCGACTGAGGAGATTGGTTTCACGGTCAACAATAACATCAAAGGAGAAAACCCCATCGACAGTGTTGGCATTGGCTGGAACTTTCCGGTCAAGAAACTCCGCCAGGTGCCGGTTGAAAGTGCCATCAGGACGACGGAGGAGATTGTAGGCCAACTTAAAATTGGAGATGAGAACCCACATATTTAGCGGCACCACCATCTACAGGAAAACAGAATAGAAGATCACCTCAAGAAGAAAACTAGGGATAGCCACATTTTTGGGGGCAAAAAAAAAAAAAAACCTACTACGGCTGCTTTTAACAGGGTAATTTACAAACCCTAGAAACACCAGAAATCAGCAAAAGACGCTCCACGGTGTGGAAACGATAACACCAAAAATCGGAAAATAATGATGAAGACGAACCTTTAATTGAATAGATCAAGGGTAAAACCGTAGCGTCTATAATGGACCAAGGAGAAAAACGCTAAACATATTGATCTTCAAATTAATCCAATCAAAACCCTCCATAAGGTTTAGAACTATTACGCAATTAGACCACGCAACTTCTCCTCCTGAACCCCCTTGAACACGCACACACGGGCCGATGGATCCTCTCATCAATTCAACCATCAGAATCACAAGAACAAGGCACAAATGCAAGAGTGATATTTGTATGTAACACAAAAAAACTCCCTTATGAAATAATAAGAATCGAACCCCAACAGAGGAAAAAGCTCAAGTACCAAAATACCAAATTCCCACCGCAGGCGGTGTACAAGCTACCGATATTCCGTTATCAATCAAAATAATATATCAGGAGGCACCCCCTCCCTACCCCAGGGGAAGCCAGACTCTCTGCTAAACTTTCTGTCAACGGAAAAAAAGGCCTCAGACAGACGAAAAGCAACGAGAATCCGCATCGCCTAACCAACTGGAGATAGAGTTGGAAGAGCAAAAAGCGCAAACGGACGAAAGGAACAGGGACAGAATGGAAAGGAGAAAAAAGGTCACGGAGCATACCTTGGACTCGTTGAGGTTAACTTCATCACTCCGAGCCATGAGAAGACAGAGCGTCGAATCAGTGGCAACAGATCGCGGAAGAGATAACAGAAGTCACAGAGCTTCAGTTATTGGGAAAGGGAAGAAGCCCATCCAAAATCGCAATTTGGCAGCGTGTTTGGGAGTAAGATCCCAAGGCTTCATCAACCAATGGTATGGGAAGAGAAGAGAGCCAAATATGGTGGAGATCACTCAATAAGCTTGATTAATGTCAGAGATCAGAGGCATCGAAACAGAGGAGAGAGCGCCTGAGAGAGAGGACAAGCGAAGGATAAGAAGATGGGCGCACTGTAGAAAATGCGTCCAGACAAATGCTAAAGTGCAACATGAGTGACGGAGGGCCAGCGAGCGAGGCGACAAAGAGCGGCAGAAATAGAACTGTTGCGGGGACCCACGACCCCCCACCCAGACAAATTGATTTTAATTTTCCTTTTCCGTTTTGGTTGTTAATACTCCCTCCGTTTCTTATTATAAAAGACATTTGATGTTTATGACATGTTCTTATATATAAGAGACACTTAAAAGTTGTCTCTATTTTTTTGTGTTGATTTTCTATTTTACCCATATTTATTATCTCCAACTCACACTCTCTCCCCCTCTCACTTCTTTTTGTTTTAATAATTTAATTGTTCTCTCTCATGCTCTCTCTCCTTATTAATGAGGATATTTTTGGAAAAAAATTATACTTTTTGCACATTAATTGTTTTTAACTAATTTTAACTATTTTTTTTATCAACGTACTTGGATTTTTTATCTCTTATAATAAGAAACAGAGGAGTATTATTTTGTATTTGCTTCCAAAAACAAAAGGGAAGATTTGGGATGGGGGACTGCTCTTCGTATCCAACGGAACGGAGGCGACAGAATGCTTCCGTTGGTGCGTGCGGGCTGTGGCACGTGACAGCACCTCAGGCTCCCCCGCCCCTCCAAACGAACATCGCGTTTTTGGGAATTAATTAATAATTCCATATCCTCCCTTCCCTGTGCCTGTGGTATAAATTTTGTCCGTTAAATTTGATGTCATGAGTAACAACCATGAATGCTTCTTCTTTTGTGCATCTCCTCCCCGACATTCAAGTTGCAAATATCACATCCGATGTGTGCATTATTATATGCGACTGCTTCTGAGGAAATATTTTGATTTTATGTGTTTCTGGGGGAGCTAGGGATCATTTGCAAGCACTGTCCATTAAATAGAATATAAAGTGAAAAATAATGCTCTCCCCCAAGGACTGGGTGGGGGCAAAGAGAGGGAGGGGGGTGAGGTCGACAGACAAAGGACTGCAAACGGGGGCCCCCCATAATTATGGAACCCCACATCCCTATTTGGAAGGATTAGCGTGAGGTTAACATGTAGTCACCCCTTTTGTCTTTTCCTCATTGCCCTCCCCCCACCTTTCCTTCCCCATACCATTCCTTTTGACTCCTTATCTTTTTTTTTTCCCCCTTTTTTTATTAGTTCGCTCTTACGTTTAATTTAGAGTTAAAATGTATTTAGTATTTTAAAATATTTTTTTTATCTTGGTGTTGAATGTAAAAAAACATTTTATGATATTAGAAGTACTTAAAAAATATTTTAAAATGCTACATATATAAAAAATACTTTTTAATATTAATTATATTTAAAATATATATTTCAAATTACTGATTGTATCCGGAAAAATGTTTTGAAGTGCCAGTCAACCTCAACCCTTTAATTTAATTATTGGTGTGTTTTACTTATTTAATCGTTTTAAAACCAAGCCACTTTAATCATGTGTGTGATGTGAATCAGACTTCAAACCCCATTTTAATAAATGCAAGCCCAGCTTTTCATTTGTTCTCATTTATTATCTTTTACCACTCTTGTCTTCCCGCTGCCGCTCTCACCCCCGCTCAAGAACCAGTTAGATGAGCATCATAAGTTAATCAGATCTGAACCTTTCATATCTTATTTGGATGGTTCAGATTTGATTTTTTTTTATTTTTATTTATTCAAAATAATTATTTTAATATGTATAAAATCTAAAATAGTGATGATCTCTTAACTATCATTCTTTCAAAAAATAATTTATTCTATTTAAAAATAATTAATTAAAGATTTTAAATCTGAACCGTTTAAATAAGACATAAATGTTTCAGATCTGATGAGCTTACAGTGCTCGTCAAATGGATGAGCATCAAACCTGATTCCGCAAGAACCATCACTCCTCTTGTTCCGTGGATCATAGTTCACCACATCATCCCCTTCTTTTTTTAATCTCTTTTGTCATCTCTCTCCCCTGTGACTCTCTGTCTCATGCTATCCTAATCATAAAGCTTATTACTCGTACATATCACGACATTTTATTAAAGCTGAATATATCCATACATAATAGGGAAAATTATCACCGATGCTAAAAAAATTTAATTACCATAAAATCTATTCATAATTAAGGAGTAAATAATAACAAATTTCAGAATAAGAATAACAACAGATTCACGCTAATAACTTGTCATTAGAGTATCACTGCAAAACAAACATATTGAAACAAATAATAGCATTCTATGAGATGATGTTTAGATAAAAACAAAATCATAATTTTAAAAATATTTTTATAATATACAAAATAAATAAATAAAAGAGTTTGTTTTTATTTTTAAAAAAAATATCGATTATGTTGAACAGGTTCTGGAGTGGCGGACGAAATACTTTTCTGGCAGTATTATCTCCGTTAAATGTTGGCACTTGGCACCAATGCCATCAACGTCACGGTAACCATCATTATCAAAAGGCGTTGCCACTTGTTAGCCAACAACTCGCCAACTGGTCCGGAAAAAAAAAAAAAAAAAAAAAAAGCGCCAACGACTCGCCAGGACGCACAAACTTCTTTCCCATCTTTGAGCCATGGGGGCTCATTGTTGATGATGTTTGAATCCCCATCCACACTATTTCACTAAATTTTCAATATACATTAAAGTTAACTACTTCATAAATACTGATTAGCAGAAAGCTTAACTAATCAGTGTTGCATAATTAAACTCTGCTGCCTTCCAATTAAATTAATTCAGATGGATTTATTTATTTTCCATTAATCAATAAGGGTATTTACATTAAAAAAAAAGTATATCATCTAATAATATAAATATCATGGAATGCAACTCTTAATCATGGGTCACGAAAACTCTCCACCTAGTGAGAGATACAAAAGCAAGTCCCAGACTTTTTTTGGGAAAAAAAAATTATACAATGAAGGAAAAGATCCAGGACAAAAAAAAATCATTGAAGATGATATTTAAGTCATGATGAGGGCCGGTAGGCATAATTTGGATGGGGCTGAGGATTGATGCCAACCTGCCGCCAGACTTGTCGCCCGCCAAGCAAAAACTTTCATTATGGCCTACTGACCCAACCCATTGAAACCCAACAGAGGGTGAAGCCGGCATGCTGGCCTGTCCTGAGTATTTCTTTTTGTTTTTTCTAAACAAATTTCGAGGAACGGGATGGGCAACAATAAGGTGTGATACGAACCATGGGATGAAGACGCCATCGTCAGCTTCGCCGGTGGACAAATTTGAAGACCAAGAGTCCAAGACAGAAGACGGAAGCTTCAGAGGATCCAGGGAGAATGGACATGGCGGACGACGGACAATGAACTTGGATACTGGACAAACAAGGCTGTCGGGAGTACTAGTTTATATATTGGGGATTTGGGGGATTATCCCCACTCCAAACGGGAAAAAAAAAAAATCAGAGGATGGTCCTGGAAGGTTTGCGCAACGAATCACCTTTTTGTTCATTTAGCTTATTCTTGTTAACAAGTAAATGTGCATTTCTCTCCCATTCAGCATGCCCCCTTGCTCTCAATGTTTTTACCCGAACTTCAGTTTTTGCTGTCTACTCAACTTAGTTCCCCTGCCCTGATTATGATACATAGCTCCAAATTAGAATGTGGTACAATGGCTGCACTCTGGGTTTGGCAAAGGAAGCAAATATGAGTGATCATGGGAATTTTTAAGTAATCTCTTCACACACACACACACACACACGTGTGTGTGTGTATATATATATATATATGTCTTTTCTTTTCGAAGAGCAAGCCCAGGATCCTGCTCCACCAGTGCATTGCTTTTGCTTTCTGCATATCTTCTTTGTTTTGTTCCGTTTCTCATCACAGTCTTCTCTTTCAAAACTCACCATCTATTGTAAAAGAGTGCGGCATCATAGAAAGATGCCACTTGTTCACTGATATGGACAGGAATATATAGCACAAGAACCTTTACCTTCCAATTCCACCATGCGATGCTCTATTCTTCACTGTTTCTATGGTTGCCTGCTTTTAGAATGACTTGATCAATAAACGAACCTTTTAATATTAAATCACAGCCAAGTCCCAGATATGTTAAGAGTGTAATGTGAACAAGGAGAATTCCAAATCAGAAGAGGGAACATTTAAGAAGTGCAAGAATGGTAAAATATGCTGCGACTACTGATGCATGTTGCAGATTTGCACAGCGTTTTAAATCGAACGTTTAAAGCAAGAAGAAGGGGGTGCAGATATCTAAAATCTGTATCGATCCTGGGTATTTGAGTTAGAATCTGTATGAACGTATTTAATATAAAATCTCGTTTTATTTTTATTTTAGTTTTAAATATAAAATCTCAATTTATTTTGTCTTTAATATTTTTTTTCTTCAAGACAGTCTTTCTAATAACACTAATTCTAGTTAATAAATTTGATTAGTAAATATATTTTAAGAAAAACAATATTTATTTATTATAAATAACTAATTTAATTTATTTTTTTAATCTATTTAAATTAATCAACTAGTTTTTATATTTAAGACCAGAAGTAGTTCATGCACAAGGATAGGATGTTCTAACAAAAACCTATATAGGATATACGAAGACAGCCAGAGCCGAGCATATATCAAACTTGAAAAGGACCACCGGACATTAATTTTGGGGGTGTTTGGTTGAGTCAGTAAGTGTTTTTTTAAGAAATGATTTCACCACAAAGAACCAAGAAAAAACGTCTTAATATTCACGTAGGTTTATCGTGTTTACGGCGGAAATCCTGCTCCCCTGTACAAATGATTAGCTTCTCCCTGATTTGGCTACTTCTAGGTTTCCCGAAGCCAAGAGGAAATTTTGTGTGTTTACCCAGCCTACCTAATGAATAATGATGGATAAAACCCTCAGTTGGGAATAAAAACAAAACGATGATGAGGAAAAGTGATGGAGAAGATTCTCAGGCGTGAGTACATGACATCTAAAAATAGAAGACAGTTGGTGATAATTTGTCGGGGTTTTTTTTTTAAAAAAGATGAAAAGAGTAACAACTAACAATTAAGGGAAATGCTGAGTGATTTTTTTGACCTTGAAGGAAATGTTGTCGATGCTCTTCATAATGTATAGAAGCTACTTATTATCTACAAATAGTAATGAACATCATTTATTGTTTGGGCTTCTTTATAAAATTATATCCGCGTACTTATTATCACTATACAAATCATTCACAAATGCTATCTCCGGTCCTAATTATAAAAGCTAATTGACTAATTTGAGGAGATTAAGAAAAGAAGTTAAGTTAGTTATTTGTCATAAATATGTGTTGTCTTTCCTAAAATATCCTTGCTAGTTAAGTGTATTAGTTACATTTATCATTGTTAGAAGAACTATCTTGAAAAAAATGTATAAATATTAGAGACAAAGTGGATTGGAGTCATATATTTAGAATCAAAATAAAAATCAGACAAGTCGTATATTTCTATAGGAAACATAGCTATAAATATATTTTTGGGGTAGTTTATTGAAGACTAAAAAATGTAACTTCGGTTAAACTCAATATGACTGAGTTGAAAGAATTTGCTAAAAAATGGTCTTTAACTAAGTTTGATAAACCAATCCGATAATACATCAATATTAATTATAAAGAGACTCTAATTTTTTTTTTAATAAGATCAAAAATTCAAACTTCCTAAATTAAAAAAAACAAAGCGTGAGAGTTTAGGCCAAATATATGGTAAAAGATTATTTATCATGATTAGAAAATACCACCGTAAATATATAATTATAATTACTACCTTGAATTTAATGAATTTTTTGCCAACTTGAGTTTAATAAAGTTAAGAAATGTTAGTCTGCACTCTGCACTCACTAATTATAAGGAAAATTCCAAAAAGCAACACTACCGTAAATAAGTGTTAAAATTATTATTGCATACTATTTAGCTGTTATTAGTTTTTTTTTTTTTTTTAACTTCACTGTAATTTTTCCCTAAATGTATGTGCAACTTCAAGTGTTAAAAATTTTTCCCGCTGGCCCTACCCTGCAACCCGCGTGTGAAGTAAATAATCGCGCTGATCTGCTGGTCCTGGTGCATAAATTTCATTTCCTTTACCTGCTTTGGATTCTTGGAAATTGATTGAATCATGGGTGTTGCCATTTGAAAACTATCTGGAGCTCGAAATCGCGCAGTCATTTCAGGCATCGGAGGAGTCTGCGATGGAGGTAGAGTGGATTTTGCTATGCCATGGGATGGTGACTCTGGCACTGGTGGTCTCCTTACTCTGCGGTCAATGGCCCATCTTCCAGGGCACCATCGTCGAACGGCTACACTACTTCCTTACGTTCGGCGCCTACGATTACTTCCTGTACGCTCTTCTTCCCACAAATCCTCTCTACTTCATCCTTTCTTTTACTGTATGCACCGCAATTCCCGTTTCATTTCAGGCGTTTCGTTCGGGCAGTTTTTTGCTCTAAGTGTACGGATGCGATTCTTTCTGTGGAATATTACTGCTGCAATCGGCCCAATCCAATCCTGCAGGTTTCCTCAATCAATATAAGTATTTGCTATGCATTTGTATGATGTAAAATAAGGAATGATTCAGTTCTTAATAGTTGCTCTATATGAAAGTTGGAAAGGGGACTAACCCACTGATTACACCAGAGTTTTAGTTTTAGGTGCTTCGTAACTGTATTCATTAAGCTTTTAGCGAGGCTGCTACTTCGCTCAGAGAACCTTTTTCTGATCTTTGTTAGTTATCTAAACATATTTCTTTTAATTGCAGATCCTATATCTTGTGATAATCAGCATAACATATTATTTAATCGTAAAGTTTTCCTTTCCCTATATTCCTAGCTACTATTTAAGTGGAATTCACAGGTATTGTGTGACATAGCTGATATATTTACCCTTTTGCTGCTCTGATTTTCATAGCACCATTTTGTCATGAATTTTGCTAGATGATATATGCCCTTTTAGGTACGCAAGCTTGCTGGCAGTTGCGGTTGGAGTTCTGCTCTTTCTATTGACCAGCTTTTCTGATCCAGGAATAATAAACGTTGGCAATGTTTCTCAGCATCTTTCTTCCTACCCATATGATAATATGATTTATTCAGAGAAAGAGTGTCCAACGTGCAAAATTCCAAAGTGAGTTCGTCACTAGTGTAAAATTTTCGTCAAATGTTCCATTTCAGTTTATTTGTAAACTTGTCTTAAATCTTCATGCAGACCTGCTAGGTCCAAGCACTGCAGCATTTGTGACCGTTGTGTGGCACGCTTTGACCATCACTGTGGATGGATGGTTCATAATCTAACAGTGCTCTCCCTTTTATATGATTGTTATGTGGTTTTGATTTAAAATCATTACCCATTTTTCTTTGGGTTGCGCTTATGAGAATAATTTTCCTTTCAGAACAATTGCATTGGGGAGAGAAATACTCGGTATTTCATGGCTTTTCTTTTCTGGTGAGTGCTACTGTGGTGTGGTTAACGGTGCTTACCCCTATATGCGTGTGATACTATGTGCTTCAACTAGCTTTGCTGCTTAACCTGTGTATTGATTGATCTGTGTTTTGATCTTCCTATCTATGTATATACTTTGATACTAGTTGAAGACATCAAAAGTTTTTGGGAAAAAAACAAAATCCTTGAAATAATATTTGCAAATGAAAAAAGTATATTCTACGTATAAAAAGTGTTCTAAAATATTCCTACTAAAGGTAGGATATCACTCCTACCATGCTTATCCCAAAACCACCTAAAACCGCATAGTGGAATACCTGTAAATAGTGATCAAGTGTAATAGAAATTTGCAGAAGAATTATACATAATTGTTATTGACCTCCCATGAATTCTTTACATCCCATATGTGACCTTCTTTTCCACAGGAAACGTAAGACAAATTGATTTAAGAAGACCATGCTAAATCGCCAAGGAATGTCATTTATGGTGATTATTGAACTACGGTTCCCCCCCCCCCTCCCCAAAAAAAAAATTGTGATTCAACTGTAGGGTATGGAGTAGCAAGCGAGAGAAATCCTCCAAAACCAATCTTTTCTTTCAACATAAGCTTTTTGTTTGACATTCAATATTTATGTCAATTCCTCACTGTTTCTGGTCTAAAGTACTATACCGGAAAATACATGCTTGTTTCAAAATGTCCTAACCCCAAGCCTTCCCATATACTGATTTTGATGATGACTTTACATCTCCACCATGAAAGAAAACGTACTAATTGAAATATCTAAGCTCATTTTTTAATATGTAAGATAGGAAAGAATTAGGAAAGAGAAGGAAATGAGAGAGAGAGAGAGAGAAGAAGGAGACGAGAGACTTGGCTGGGATATACTGCGGTAGCCTGGCATGCTTATAATTATTATGTCTAACCATAAAAAGATATTGAACTCCCATGTTAGAGTTTGTAGGAAAAACACTTGCACGCAAGATGATTTATTTCTGGGGCACTTCTCATTCAGTCGCTTGGTTGATTATTGTTTCACATTCGGTGTGCAATAAGTCATTCCTTTTCTTTCTCCTGTTCAGTCTTATTACGTGATTCTTTAATTATCTTGCAGGCATTTCCTACTATGCCTGTATGGAACAGTTGCCATTGGTCTGATTGTTGCGGGGAAACTACAAGAACTGAGAATTGTACATATTCTAACAGGTAATATTGAAGCAGTTGTAAGATTTTTCTAAGTTGATTTTTATACTAATGCTGAGAACTCTCTCCTTACCACGATGGTCTAGTTTATTATGGAGTGGAGAAATCTTTTCTGGGTTTAGCTCCTCATATTGCACAGGTGAGGGATTTGTTCTTCTATCCTTTATTTCATGCTTCCTACTGTTTCTACTTGCTAGAGTGGGGATTTCCGCCTTATCATGATCTTGTATTCTAATGCTCTCTCTGTTTTCATGATGAAGTGGTTGCTGGGATCCTACGACACTCAAATACTTATTATGGTGTTCCTCTCTATCGTCGGAATGCTACTGTTTGGTTTTTTTGGTTACCATGCAAAGCTCTGCCTCAGCAACACTACCACTAACGAGGTCCTTTCTCTGATCTTGCAATAATTGGTACATGTATTTATTTGTTTCACATTGTCATGATCTCTTTTTGCCAACACACTTACTGTTGCCTTGGTTTTTTTTCCTCTTCATGACCAGGTGCATTAAATTATTTCTTAGAACTCGTATTTTTTTCTCTCACATCTACAAGGCACTCACGTTCAAATATTTTTCTATAAAGATATTTCTTTATTTTTTTGGTTCATAGGTTGAATGACACTCAGCTTCCTTTTATGCTCACAATGAAGCTTAAATTAAATTAAATTACTGGTTCATTGTGTTGGATTCCAGACCTTTAAATGGCAAGAGTGCATTAGTCGGCAGAGGAAGCTAAATGAAGCAGATTCCTGTGATGCATTCCCAAGAGCAAGTACGAGTGGTACGAGCAAATGGGAAGCCTTTTTCCGAAGATCATCTCCTGATGAAGTGGATGTTCCGAAGAATAATATTTATGACAGAGGATTCATTCACAATGTGCAGGAAGTTATTTTCCCCCATTCTACAAGACGGTCATTTATTGGAACTAAATCCAAGCCTGGCTAAGACGTAATCGATCTTAACATGCGTCTTGTGACACATTAAATTATTAAAATTCTTATTCGCTTGTAGTTATAGATTTATAATTGTCCCGAAGGTTGTAGTATTTATGTATGAGTAATAAATTCTTGGTAAAATTTTGTAATGTTAAATTAGTAAAAGCATAACTTACAGTAGCCGTATGACATCTCAACTGTCATTAATATTTAGCCCATTTTGATTTGATTATTTGTCAGTATATCCTTTATCCATTTTTTGCCCTTTTAAATCTTTTAATGAGCTACAAATTTTCTTCTTGCAAAATTGAGCTGCTTAGTATTAGCATTTTTGTCCCAACCTAATTTTTAATAGAAGAAAATAAGCACAATATGAACGTTGTATCAAAGAGCCATTCCCCCTATTATTTTCTGTTGCCTTCCAATTTCAGTCATTCTTTTTAAAAAAAAAAAAAAATCTAATTTTAGTCCTCCCATGACCCATAACGTGAAATTTATTTTTTTAAAAACCTTCATTAATCATGAATAATACATTTTATTGTTTAAACAAGAACGTAAATTTGTGTATAATGCCACCTTCAATATACTTTATATCATATATATCATCAGATACATATACAAACATGTTTAATTTTATATTTATTATATTAATAATAATTCTGAATTATTTTATCATTTTCGATCGTGTTCCGAAAAAACAAACCACAGGAACCGGAAATATTTTACTACGAAATATCAAACTTACATTTACAATTCAAATTTCTATTTTAATTAAAAAAATAAACAAATATCATTTACAAACATTAAAAAAAGAAATCCTTTTTGTTGCACGGGTTGATGTCAAAGGTGAACTCTATTGACTAGTGGGTGGATGAGAGAGACGTGGCTTGATGGGCTGGATGTCCCTGCTTCTCACGAAAGTCAAAAATTGTTGTGGCAGTTCTTCCAGAAGAGCTTGTACAACCGAGATCTCTCCCCCTGAACAAAATATTAAACAATGAAACGTTCCCCACTCTCTGCTGGAAATGAGATCACCTCATATTACGAGTTTGGACTTTTTAATTTATTCTTTATTTTTATTAATTTAAAGAAAAATAAACACAAAATACCAAAAAGAAAAATGAATTTCAATTTACTATGATGGCACATTATATATATCCCCGACACAATAATAGGGGGAAAATAATTCAAGAAAATTGCTACTTGGTACTCACTGTGCACTTCTCGCATTGGAACAAACTGCACTATATCCCTTGTAGCAATACGACCGGAAGAACTTTCTAACCTACGTCCATTATCAGCATCCAAAACCTGCCAAGGAATGCACTTCTTAGTTGAGTCAACTTTTTATTACGAAAATTAATGATAGCAATAATAGAAGGAATTCCCTGTGAATGACTACAGGATTTTTTTTTTTGGGGGGGGGAGGGGGGAAAGGACTGAAACTAGTCTTGCCTCCATGCTCGTGAAATCAGCTGCTCCAACTCCAACTATGAGAACCGACAACGGCAGGTCAGAAGCTTTGACCAGAGCATTGACTGTCTCTTGAAGGTCTGTAACAACACCATCCTAAGGAAAGGATAACATCTCGTTGGGTTATTCATTCCGTCTAACAGGTACATGCAGAACAAAACAACGTGCCCAAGATCTTGAGTTCTCACCGTGATGATAAGCAATACATAGTACTTGGAGCTATTATGCGAAAGGGAATGAGCAGCTATTTGCGCAGCCATGTTTATAACGGGGCCAAATAGAGTGGGTCCTGCTAGATTGACATTGTGTAAAGCTCTTGAATAAGCGGCCATTATGCCTTCAACTTCTTCAACCTAAAGAAATGGGAACCAAATCCTGATAAAAGAGCGGTGTACAATAGAAGGATCGGAATGCAAATTTCAAAGCAGATATTATGGAAGTAGAATATTCCTGCATATAATAGCGACCGCAAATATGGTAACAAAGGCAGAACCATCAAAGTGTTGGAAATTGTCTACGCCGTATTTTAAACTATATAATTTGTATTGCTGCATTTTCAATCATCTCCAAAATAGAGGAGCATCATAACTTACGATTTTCTAGAATACTTGTGGAGAATAATGAAGAAACGTCTTACCTCAGAGGCACCTGAATTGCCATCCAAGTTAAAACAGTGGGAAATGGTGCCATCACATGTCCTTCCTCCAAAGCCCCAAGCAGGGAAGCGTCGATTGGAATCGTAGAACTGAATAACCTCCCCAACCTCCATTATAGCCTACAAAAGTTACTCCATTAATTAGAGAAGTTACTGGTCATCAGGTTATGTTCCTCTATTCTTCTTAATGCTGAGTCTTATCGCCCAAAAAACAAGTTCACTGTGTTAATCTTCACATGAATTACCCATAATAATATGCAAATGATACCAAGTAGAAAGTTTTTTTTTTTTTTATTGTATTTTGCCAGTGAATTATTTGAAAGCTAAGACTAAACAAATGAACAATAAGATTTGTTGCTTACTTTCTGGTATGCATTAAACTGGCTAGGTGAACTTATGTAGTGCAAGGAATCTGGACGTCGAGGATCTCCATTTGAAGCTGGACAAATTTTGAAGCACTCAGGGAAGTTCGATTTTAAGATTGAATTGAACGGTGATCATCCTTCAAAGCAGCAAATTTTACCTACCCGTGAAATCTACTGCAACCATAAAATTCATTTCAAATCCAGAAGATATGTAATCAATAAAGCTGAACTGCTCCTTTTCGAAATATTTATCCACATACAGCTGCCCCTCCAGAACCTATATAGAGAAAAGTAAATAAGCATTAATTAGAAGTGTTAGGCTAAGCAGATGAGTAACAATAAGAAATATTTTTGTTGCTAGCGTTAACAAGCACCTTCTCGTATGTCCTGTGTTTAGATGGTGCAACAAAATTTTCACCGGTTCTCTCTTTATAGAGCTTTTCAAGGTCTGCAACCGACTTCTGCATTTTACTGGTCATGAAATTTTTTACTATTAATACCTAATACCTATTTCATCAGGAATCTAGAGAATGATAACCAACAGAAGCGAAGGAGAAAAAAGTATTATCGTAAGGAAATCAATCATTCAATAGGTTTAGTTACCCGATAAGTACATGATCGCCACTGCTATTGAAATCAAAACACTCGATAAGTAACGGGTTATCCTACGCACAGAACATAGACCAAAAGCAAAATAAATATCTCGGAACTCCCACTATAAGTAATGTAAAATATGTGGTAATGGTAAAACATCATTTATCATCAAATTTCAGGCCATAATTAAAACGACAAACTTACTTTACTTCCAAACTGCTGAAGCCCAAGGCAAACTGGTTTCCATATTGGATTTAAATCGTTGTTGATGACTTCAGTTTTGCAAATTGGAATAGAGCCTCCGCCCTCATCAAGTTTTGATATTCTTAAGAAAGGATCCTGTAAGGAAAATTGAGATGAAAAATCTTAAATAGCAAAAGCAGAAGCACGTTAAACTAGATGGTAAAACATAAATAAGAGGGACAGGAATTTACATACACTTTTAGAAAAGATGTCTTTGTTATCCAAGCGAGAACAACGGAATGAGATCTCAACACAAGTCCTTGAATTAAAAGTCTCCTCAGCATGAATAGTAAGTGTCCCAAGGTTTCTTCTACCGTCATGCCCGCTTTTGTTTTGGAGCCTCAGGGTTAAGCTACGGCTTTGTTTAGTCACTATCTGCCAAAGAGAGAAGAAAGGAGACTTTAATATGGCTATACTGCCGAAAAAGAAACGTCTCGATCCTATGCCAGAGAACTTACCTCAGATAAAGCGCAACTTGCCATGCCAAGAAAATCTTGATCCTTTAAATTTAGTGTCTGCAAGGGGAAAAAAAAACCCAATGTTCTATAGGTTTTGAAGTTTAATTTATGCACTAACTATGATCGGATTTAATTCAGAGGATAAAATGCAATTTGTCCAACAACTAGTTATTAGTTAATCATTGGAAGTGAATAAAACATATTCACCCGATAAGACCATTGAACACGGTAATTTAAGCAATTCAAAAGTACACAAGGAAGGCATGAAGGTACATCAATGCATTGAAGGCTAAATTGTAAACTACGGCCCATTGGCAACATGGCACTAAGTAAACAAAAACGTTCTTTCTGGTCGATTTCATCTCTTTGAAAGTGGATACAATATTAGCTACGTACCTGTTAAACCGTAAGTAATGTATGATATAGAGATTATGCGATTTCAGTATGTACTTATGTAGTAGCTAAGAACTTCTAATGTGAATGTATCATACACCCGACAGCTTAAGACTTTCCTTCCTGATCGGACCTACGAGTTATAAGGCTTACAACTTACGTTTATTTAATTGAAATCACTGTAAAATCCTGGTTGGACAGCAATATATCAGAGAAAGAACCCGTGCTTCAGTTATATAAAAGGATTGTGAAAAAGAAGTTTTACTGCAAACCTTAGTGGGGACGTTATGGTACTTGGTATCAATGTCATACACATGAAACCTGCAGGCAAAATAGAGAAAATCATATTAAAAAGGAGGTTCACCACAAGCATTTAGTGAACACACGCTATATATCTACATACTGGCAAGGAAACACCAAGGATATAGCTTACACTAGTGATTGCACAATCTCGAACTGAAACGCAACACTGATTTTCTCGATCCACTTAGGATTCAAAGAGTTCATTATGACTTCCGTGCGACCCAATTCTTCAAGTTTTCCATCTTGTTTCTTTAAAGACGCCACTACCATGGGATCACTCTAAAAAGAAATAAACAAATTAGTGAAACAATAAATGTTCGATGATATTTACTAAAATTATATGCACCTTTTTTAAAATAAGAAATAGAGAGACTGTATTTTTATGTGTTGTTGATCATAGCAATAATAAAGTACTCCTCCGGTTCTTAATATAGAATCTAATTGTTAACTTAGTTTTAGTCCTAAATATAAAACCTATTTCTTATATTTATTAATTTTTCTTAAATTGTCCTTATAGATACTCCCTCAACCATAATCAAGTAAGTGAAGAGAAGAAGATATTAAGAAAGATGATTATAGTGTTTTAGAATAAACATATCATATTTGTTAGAACTAATTAACTTATCTTCCTTAATGTAATCAAATTAATTAAATAGGTCTTATATTAAGGGCTGGAAGAGTATATATCTTAAAAATGAAAAAATATACATGATTTCGATAAAGTTTTATGAAAATCTGAGTAACTTATTTTGTATTCCAGATAGACTGTGTTAAGATAGGCCTAATCGACAAGAACAAGCAAGTGACATGCGATCCAATATCCTTTCATGCACACAGCACATGCAACCTTGAGAGCAATACCTTTGATGCAAAGTCCCGGTCACGTAAGTCGTTTGCGGATAGAGATAGCTGTAACACAAGGTTGGAAAACCATTAATACTCGCCCAGCTCTACAAAGTTACAAGGCAAACAAGTGCACATATTTGGCTTCTTCTTTTTTTCGTTTTTTTTGGGGGGGGGGGGTTTCTACTCGTAAATCTGAGAAAACATTATTTAAGTAACGGGGTAAGAAGTTGAAAATTTTGGCAAATTAGATCTTAAAACAAACAGTGTGAGAAAAATCAAGCACTTTCTTTACGAGATGGTGTATAAGTTCAAAGGGAATACTCTCTAATTATTTGCTTCAGTTGTTTACTATTAATCGAATAAGTAATTAAGTATAATGAATAATATATATTTTGATCTTTGTGAAGAAAAATTTCCTCTCCATGAACATCAGACGGAGATCAATTTTAAGAATCTAATTGTATATGGTGTGAATGGCAGATATTTCCAGCCATGGTAATTCGAATTGGATCGCAAGTTCCGAGTTCTGAGTTCCGCCTAGTGAATGACTTGTCTTGTGAGGGAATAGGAGTTGGCTGGCACAGGAACTTTTGATTCCAAGTAGAAGATGCTAGCGTGTTTCGGCACGTTGTGATTTCCGCCGTACAATACCGCATATAATATTAGGCCCCTTGATAATGACACGACAATAAGTTGGATTTGGCAGGAAGAACATAACGACACAAAGAGGATTGTCGACGGAAAAGCAAATAATCCAAAGGAAAGATAGGCAAGGGGAGAGAATCATGAAAGCGAAATTAAAGATACCTCGATTTGAGTGAAGAGAGGTTGAAATCCACGAGACCTGTAAAAGAAATCGACGGCGTCGTTGTGGGCGGGAGGAGGCGTGGGGCCTGGGGCAGGGGGATGGCGGACCCCTCCCACTGCTTCCTTCCCTCCCTTCAAATCCGAGACGCAGCTTCCCATTCGATTTTGCTTTCCTCCTTAAACCCTAACAGAAACATATATTCTCTCCATCCGATCCCCTTGATCTTATATAATTCCAAAAGGCGGTTGGTAGAGAAGTATGAAGAAAATGAGAGGTAACCTCGAAGCAGGAGGCGGGGTTTTACTAATTCCTTTCGGCCCGCCACTACTAATGACTTGAGCAGAAAGAGAGATAAGGAGAGATGAGAAGTATTTAAATCGAATCAAAACCATAATTACAGAAGTAATTTCACAATTTATAAAATAAATATTTGAAGAAGTTTATCTCAATTTGTCAAAAACTATTTTTAAAAAGCATTTATAACTCATCCAAATACCCCATAATCTCTTTTTCTCCTTTTCTTTTCATAATCTTATGTTTACCTTTCGATCATTCATTCAAATTTTACATGAGTATTTTATAAAATTATTATTATAACATTACGTAAATAAGGAAAAAAATGATATCTGCTTTTTAATGAAGACCTTTTTCCTTTTATAAAGTGAAGGAAAATCATCGGTAACTATACTTTTTTTTAATTTTTAATTTAATATTTATATATATTTTTAAATTAAATTATTTAATTTTATATTTTTAATTGAATTTTAATTTTTAATTTTTTTTGTAATATTAATTTTTATAACTTTGTTTTATTGACATTTTTAATCTCTATATGCATGTTAAAAATATTGAGAAAGTAAAATTAAGGATTTAATTAAGAAAAAAAAACGTAAGTACTAAACTGAAAATTGAAAAAAATATAGGCATCTTTAATATGATTTTTTCTTAAAGTTGTTGTTTCTTCTGATTATTTATCATTATTGTTGTTGTTGTTTAAATGTATAGTTTCCTCCTCTATCTCTTTTAAGATATGATTAGTCGTGAAATTTGTGGAACGTCAAAACAGGGGAAACGAGGTTGGTATGCTGTGGTCGGCACGCCATTTACTTTTATTATTCCATTTCTATTTTATAGTAATAAATCGCAATTAAAACTTCCGGCTTTAGGATCTGTACCGTAAGGAAAAGCCCTTTCTTCTTCAGGCTGCTGAGAATAGCCCATTGACTAACTAACTATATATTATAAAAATACCGTAACGGTAGTATTAGGTTAATATAATTTTTATTCTTTAAGTTTACTTTTATTTTATTTTTGATCCTTTAAGTTTTAAACAGTAAGTTTTTTTTCTTTAAATTTTTTTATTTAAAATAATAGTTCTTATAATTTAATAAAATCAGGACCATTGTACATTTTGAGAGACTCAAATATCTGGTTTATAATTTGATGGGCCAAAGTTAAAATAAGGACAATCTTAAAGGATAAAAATTATATCAATTTTTTGATATTTTTATTCCTTCAGGATGGTTTGAATTACAATCCCGCATTCAACGCGCGCGTTTATGCGAAAATTTCAAATGCTCATCCACATCCGCATTACTATACGTGATCGTAATTACGGGTGTATTTGGGTGACACCCCAAACCATGGTTTGGGGTGTCAATCACTCAAACACCCCCTCTAAAAACCAAAACCATGGTTTTGGAAAAAGCAAAATTTTTTTGCTTTTGAAGAAAAAAGGGAGAGTGTGAGAGCCTATATGATATGTATCTTGTTATTTTTTTTATAAACATATTTTTTGATAAACATATTTAATCTTATATTTTATAAATATATATACACATTAATTATTTATTAATTATATTATCTTATGTATTATTAATTATGTTGGTAAAAAATATATTATTAACAATTTTATTCCTTCAAATTAAAATATATCATAAAATCTATTTTTTCTGTAATTATCATATTAACTTATGTCTTTTTTTAGTAATTTGTATATATAAAAAGTGCTTCTGATAACAACTATCCAAACACTCTCACTTCTCAGAATCACTTTTTTACAAAATCTATTCTTCACAGAATCTATTCTCCCCAGAATCTATTCTTCAGAATCACTTTTCCAAACCACGGTTTGGTTTCATCCAAACACACCCTACGTCTCTGATAAAAAAATCTTCATTTTTCTGTGAGAAAACGAACTTTAGTGATTTCGAACGATTGCTTATGAAGAATGATAATGGAAGTAGGTAGGAACTTGGGAATAATATTAGGGAGTGCTTGAACTAGCTTTTTAAAAATGATTTTATGCTGCGAGAAATAGTATTTGAGAATGAACATGCCTTTTTCAAAGCGATTGATGTATTCTCAATGGCGCTGAAGGGGGTGTTTGGCTCTCCTCCCAAATCATGGTTTGGAAAAAAATTTGCCAAACACCCCTCAAAAAACTGAAACCATGGTTTTGAGGGAAACCATGGTTTTGTCCCTCAAAACCTTGGTTTCGGATAATGAGACGGAGGGCTGCTTCTGCTTGCTTCAAATAATTGATTGTTGGTGGGCCCAGGAATCTGATCGTCAATCAGGGGAGGGGAGTGACCGAGTCTGTGAGGGTGAGGTTAAATAATATATTTTACAAAAAAACATATTTACTTATTTTGTTAATATATATATACGTTTTAATTTTAATTATTTTATTAATATATATTATTTATTAATATATATACATATTTAATTTTTATTAAATCATTTTGCAAAAAAACATATTTATTTATTTTATTAATATATATATATGTATTAATTTTTGTATTAATATTATTTATTTACTTCAAATAAACATATATTATGAAATATATCTTATATGTAATTATCATTTAAACTTATGTCCTTTTTAGTAATTTTCACATATAAAAAAACACTTCTGACAACAACTATCCAAATACTCCCACTTTATCAGAATCACTTTTTCAAAAAAGCTATTCTTTCAAAATCTATTCTCTCCAGAATCTATTCTCCAGAAGCTATTCTGCAAATCATGGTTTGGCTTCATCCAAACACTCCCGAAATGATAAGCTAGTACGAGGAATGGGCTCAGCCGCTTAGCGTTAGTTGTTAGAAGAAAACGACCCGTGAATCATGATAATGACCTTGAGTCGTCCTTTAAAATTGCTCGCCCATCTATCAGTTACTTTATACGGGTAATTTCGTAATTCCGAGTCTCTGACTCGGCTTCGCTAGCTTTATAAAAACCCATGCAAACGTGAATTTATTGGTCTGACTTTGAACCATTTTTTTTTTCATGTACAAAGACTGAAGTTTATTGGTAATGTTTTCTCGTGATATGTTTTGCTGCACCAAATGCGAGTAAATCATTGATGGGGGTCATTGTAAAATAGACTCATCATGGCGGTTATGCAGCATAGAATGGCAAATTATTACTCCCTTAATTATATAATATGCAGGACAGCAAACGCGGATTAAGCAGTGCTATTATTTATCCGATAGAAAATTTAGACTATTTAATTTTAAAGTAAATATTATTTTTAATCCTCAACATTTGATCTCATTTTTTATTTCACTCCTTAAAATTTGAAACTAATGTAGTTCTTGTTTATAAAATTTGACCTTATTTTGATTGACCTAAAAAATTTTTGTCTTAAAATAAGATTCTAACAATCAAAACTACTGTTTTCAAATTTTAAGAATCAAAATAAAAATGAAGTTAGATTTCAACAATTAAAAATAATATTGACCTTTAATTTTAATCGGTCAATTATAAATTGATTGATGGAAGCACGACATAAAAAATTAAAAATATTTTTTTCCAACCAACCATTTACTGTTATTTATTTTTTTTCGAAGAATTCCTCACCCTGACTGTGATCGCTGGTCAAAAGGTTTTTCGGGTCAAACGACTAGCGAAGCCATGAAAAACTCGCAAACTTGCAATGAAACGCACCAGGTGAGCCTCATTTGGACCGGTTCCAACTTCCAAGATGTCCGTCTCCGTCTATACTCAAAAACAGAAAAAAGAAACCAAAAACAAATTGAAAAAGAAAACATAAAATTCAGTGCTTTGCAAAATTTCTTAAAATTAAAATATTTATATAGAAATATTTCTAGTTTTAAAAAAATAAATAATTTAGCATTGCTCAAACTTTTAAAATAATTTTTTTCATTGCTTTCTTTTTCTTATTAATTATAAATTTTCCAAAATTTCAAATATCAAAATTTATGTCACAGATTGCGGGTTGCATGATGCAGTATGAGTGACGTGAATTGAGAATCACATTGAGCTCATTTTTTTGTTGTTTTTAGGCCAAAAAACTAAGCTCGTTCAAAGTCTGGGCTTGTGCGGGAAATAATCGACTAATATTCTTCATGGATTTCTTGGCACTTGTTTCGCCAGTTCACATCTTAAATTTCCTATGAAAAAAAAGAAAATCATCTATATATTTAACACTGTATATTTATAAAAAAAAATCAGTGCTATTTATAAATTAAAAAATACTATTTACAAGGCAGGGGTTTAACACAGAAGACTCTATGTAACTACATACATTTAAATTTTGTATGTGGTGCTCAAATTCAAATGTTATACGCTGTCTGATATGATAAAACAAAGAAAGAAACCCATCGATATAATGCTCACGCGGTGTAAGAAGGAGGAAAGACAGATGCCATTTACGAGAGAAATGTAGCAAAAGACATGAGAGAGAGGCGGAAGCAAGAACTGAAGAAATTTTCAAGAGAGCGGAGAATGCGAATGCAATGTAAGCATCCAAATTGTTGTTTGTTTAGTAATTTCCGACATGAAGCCTAATAAGCACGGACATAATGTTTGGGCCATTAGGTAACTTGTGCAGATTTTCGACAGAAGATCAAGTAAATGTGAAAATTTTGGGAAATGCTTTAATAAATAGGACCAAAGATGCGTTTCTCATGTATTCCTTTCCAGCAAATCCCTAATGAATTGCTTTGGTGCTGTCACAGTAACACCACAAAATTAAACAAGGAAATTCTATAGACATGGAGTCCGACAAGATGACGGTAGAAGTATAACAGAAGTAACTGACTTTTGCGTACCTGGTAAACCGGTGAAGTTCTGGAACTGGACGAATGCTTGGTTGATGAACATTTCTGTACCGTAGACGATGGCAGCTCCGGTTTCTTGAGATTCTCGAAGGAGTCTGGTCAGTTTGGGTGTGTAAATGGCATCAAACACCAGCGAGTAGTGTTTCAGGGCTTCCTGACAAGTCCAGTACAAGTCTTGATTCAACTTAGATAATATAAGAACCAATTATATTGTGAATTAATTAATTATTTATTTACACACACACACATATATATGAAGCAAAATATAAAACCTTTGGTATGGGTGTGAGATGGATGTTGGGTTTCATTCCCACAGATGTAGTATTTGCCAGAATCATGGCTTCTTCAGGGTGGAAATCCTTGAGATCCGAAAGACGAACAGCATCTCCCCCAACATTACGTGCAAGTTCCCTGGCTTTCTCTGTAGAGTTGAAAGCAAATCAGGCTCTGCTTCATCAAACACGTAAGTAAAGAGTTGGAGCTCAATGAGTATGGATTATATATATGAAGCAGCAAAAGTCTCTGACCATAATTACGATTGGCCACAACCACTCTAGCTCCCTTTTCTTTTGCACCATAAGCCAGTGCCTTTCCTGCCCCGCCGGCTCCCATGACCACGAACAGTTTCCCAGCTAAAGGCGACCCACTTCTCCCTGACCAGCCGTTTAATTCTGCAAATTATATTCAAACCTTGTAAATCCAAACAACGCTCAGATATACTATACATGTCATCAAACTCGTGAATGAGCGCTGTGTGTGTGCGCGCGCGCGCATAAACCTCGCAGCCCTTCTTCGATAGCTGTAATGGCTCCAACATAGTCAACATTGTAACCCATTAGTTTCCCGTCTGGCTTCTTGATCATACAACTAATAGCCCCTATTGCCTGCAAGAGAGTTGGCGAGACAGATTAGTTTGAGTTACCAACTCTACAGGAAGGATAATAAGAATAATTAAGAAAGAGGCCTTGGGATCAAAGTTACCTTGGCAACAGGGTCGACCTCATCACAGCATCTGAGTCCATCCACCTTGTGGGGGATCGTGTAACTGTTGTATATGTGTGAAGAAAAATGAGCAAGACAAGATGGACTTCATATTTATTATAACCACAAATGGAAGACTGTAAGATGATGCACTATTATGGCCATACCTGTATCCGACAAAATCAGGGGAAGAGTAAGCGTTGAGGAAATTGGAGACGCTGTCGACCAACAAAGGCAAGTAAATGCCATTAAATCCGACTGACTTGAAAGCTGGATTATAAATATGAGGACTTTTGCTGTGACCGATGGGGTTTCCAATAACACCATGCACTTTAGTGTCAGCTCCAATGTTTCTGAAGTTATACAGCTCCAACAAGTCTTTGACAGTTGGCTGTCCAGGGGCCGATTCGGCTCCACTCTCAACCGAACCAAATGTCAGAAATCCTCCGAACTTTGCCGACAGAATCCTTGACATGAGACCCTTCTCCCCCATCGCAATCCCTATCATGGATACCTACGTATATGTATGTACGTATATAACCCATTAAGTTTTATGCTATTCAACTGGCATTAAGCCAATGATTAAAGTTGAAAGATTTGAAGCCGTACTGGAAAAACAAGCCGGCCCGTCAAAGACTCGGGTTTAAATGGGCCGATTCGTTTAAACCCGAGTCTTAGAAATGAATTATTTTTCCAAGCTCAGGCTGTGAGATGACGGGTTATGGTCAGGTTGCAGGTTTTTGGCCTGTTTAACTAAAATGTGATTTTTAGAATTTTTTTGCATATTTTATCAACATAATAAAAATGAAACAATAAAATTACTAATAAAAAGTATAAATATAAATCAAAATAAGTTATAAACATAAATATCATTATGTCTAAACATCTATCACAGTGTAATAGAGTCTATCGAATAAGTAAACTACATAGAAGACAGACATAAACAACTAAATAAACATTAAGTTCAGTAAATAATTACAATGCAGATGATCTAGTTTAATTATAAATAATTAACAAAAAATTTTAACTAACAAATATAGTATACAAAAAGAATAAACATTTGACCTACTGACAAAAAGGAAAAGAGTTCATCATCCCTAGTTCTAAATTTGTTTCTAACTATAAAAATGGTATAGATCTTTATTTTAATTCAAAAGACTATTTAACCAATTCTATTTCAAGTATAAAAAATATGAGAGAATGACAAATAAAGACCCTAAAATTACACATGCAGTATTTTAACATATTTTGACAACTTATAAATAACAATACATTTTTGTGCATATAACTAATTTTAAAATTTTCAATTTTCACATTTTTTGGGTATTTTTTCCAACAACTATGGTTTTTTTTTTTTTGTGAATGCTATGTGTAAAATGTTAGGATTTTCTTTCCTAAATTTTAAAAAAATATAGAAATTTTTTAAAAAAATGTTGGCGGGCTTAAATGGATGAAACCGTTTATTTTTCAGCTCTACAAGACTGATCTTTTTAAACCCAACTTTCTTTTTAAGGTTTTAAAATATAAGCCTGACCCTTGATATAAACAGGTTTAAACGGACCGGCCTGACAAATTCGATTTGTTTTTTCGGGTCTAAATTTTTGAAGGATGTTGCTACGTACCTGAGATTGGGCAAGTACTTGGAAAATACGAGCATTGTCTACGATGTCCAAGGCGGTTGTTGCAATTTTCACCACATCACACCCAGAAGCCTGTATTCTTGCGACCAGATTGCCCAATTCCTCCACGGACGGTGTGTTCTCGTAGTTGTGTGAGGAAACAATAATCTTAACGTTCTCGGGCTTCTTTTCTCCGATGGAATTGAGAAACTCATGAGCTACCTTCAAACGCACCAAATAATAATCAGTGCCACGTTTAAATGCTGCTTCAACTCAAAATCAAAACTAGCTAGTGGGTAACTTTCAATAACCTTAAGCTCAACGTCAACGAACTCCGATCTCAATTCAACTGCTAAACGCAGAGCAGCTTGTCGCTGGCTTTCATCACCGTTATACCTTCCTCCTTCCCATGTGGGTCTGAAAAAAATGATGAGCTACACTATAGGACAATACAGCATGGTATTCAGAATTTAACGGAAGCGAAGGAAGGTGATCATTGGCAATACCTGTAAGTGACGAGAGTGGGCAACGGACAGTGTTTGATCAGAGTTTGGAGATGGTGTGGAGGATTGAAGTTGTTCAAGAAATCTAAACGGAGCTCCACAAGATCAGCGCCGAGTTCTTCGGCCTTTCCCATCTGAATCAGCATTTCATCGACTGAGTCGCTCACTATGGGAGCACATACTAACGTCGAATTCCTGCTCACTTCACCCCCAATTTGAACATCCGAAGCAGCCAACTGTTAATAACACATACACATGTTACCAACTTTTCTACCCTCGACACGTCTAAAACACTTTTCCGGTTCTAAATATAAGACCATTTTATAGTGTAAATTACATTATAAAATAAGTTTTATATCTAGGACTGGGGTTATTTGCAGGACATCACATCTTTGCTAACCCAAAGCAGAGAGAGAGAGAGAGAGGTACCGAAAGGCTTCTTCCCATGGTGGCCGGAAGTGTTGGATGAATATGGCGATGCAAAATGTCGAAAAGGATTCAAGTGATGAGGACTCCCTAAATACAAAAACACTTTGATGTGTATATTTGTATCTTGCTTACTGCAATGTCTTAGAAAGTACGTTGGCTTTGATGGCTATTAATATTCCATCTAACAGCCTCTCCAGAGAATAGCCGTTGGCCTGCATCTACGCTAGACCCTCACTGCATTATGTATATCTTCCTGTGGTCTTTATACTCATTCATTCCTCCATTGATTAACATAGCAACACCACAAGGGACACTCACCTTTATAATATCTCATCCATTACAACAACTTACGTCATATTATATATATTCACAAGCGGACATGTACGTCTCAATCATATATTCATATACAAGAAGGTTAGGTGGCCTGCTTGTGTGTGTGTGTGTGTGTCTTAATTTAAATTGAGAGCAAACATCTACGACCGCATCCAGAACATATAATTAGGTAGATTTTGTCGGGGAAAAGGCAAAGAAGTCGACAATTAGAGGGGCATCAGATGAAAATCTGCAGAATAAAAAGAAGGGAGAGATTATTATAGGTTTTCATTTGAACTGAGAATAAATAAGAAAAAAAAGTGAGAGAGAGAAAATGGGCTTGGTAAGGTTGAGCCAGTGACAAACAGAAGGTATGAGAATGTTAAGTAGTGTGGATGTCTGGTGAAGCCTTGATTGTTTGGTTCAGGTGGACTTGCTGGGTGTTTGTTCAGTGCTTGATGATATATATATATATATATATATATATATAATGTACTGTGATGCGTGTGTGGGTTTGTGTGTGTGTGTGTATATATATATATTTTAAAGTAATGTGATGTTCTTTTTAGGCCTGTGCAATACTCCTCCGGTCCTAAATGTAAGACCCTTATATACACTCTTGTATAAGGGTCTTACATTTAGGACTGTAGGAGTATGATGTTTGGTTATGATATGACAATGAATAAATATAAAAAAATTCTATTTTAATATATTTGTTAGTTTTTTTTAAAAAAGTATTGAATAATACTCCCTCCGTTCCTTATTATAAGTGACAAATAACCGAAGTACGTTTGTCAAAAAAACAGTTAAAATTAGTTAAGAATAATTAATGTGTAAAAAGTATAATTTTTTTTCTAAAAATACCCTCATTAATAAGGAGAGAGAGCATGAGAGAGAACAATTAAATTATTAAAAGAAAGAGAAGTGGGAGGGAGAGAGAGTGTGAGTTGGAGATAATAAATATGGGTAAAATAGTAAATCAACACAAAAAAGTAGAGACAACTTGTAAGTGTCTCTTATATATAGGAACATGCCATAAGCATCAAATGTCTCTTATAATAAAGAACGGATGGAGTATTTATTAACAATTATTTCAAAATATAACGTTATATATTTAATACTTATTCTATCGTAGCTACAAAAATATGATATTGAAAAGAAATATCATAACTCTTGAAATCCAACATATGTTGACCCCTCTCTCACATGCTAACGTCAAAACTCAAAAAGGCAGTGCACATGCTGATATGGCATGGGGCTGGTCATTAAGGTTCCGTTTGAATAATGAGGAAGATTGAGAATTTGAAATGAAACAATATTAGTAGGAAAAAACAAAAGAGAAGGTTAAAAGCATGCGGGGGAAAAAATGAAGCTTCGACCTGCTAATTAGGGGTGTTCAAGGCCGGCCCATCCCCGGCCCATCCCGGTCCCGGTCTTATTGGGACGGGACGGGACAAACCGGGACGGGCCGGAACACGAGACAGAAAATTTGTCCCGTTACTATTTACCGGGACGGAACCGGAACAATTCGATCCCGGTCCCGATCCGTCCCGTGAACACCCCTACTGCTAATGGGGTAAAACGGCCACACATTAATTGGGTCAGTTACTAATCAAACTGAACAGCCAAAAATGGAGGGAAGGTGGGTAAGGTAAAGTTAGTTGTGGGGTCCATCACTTAAAACTCATTAAATTTTGTGAACTGGAAACCGTATCCCTCCTCTGACCTCGACGCTTGGATAGAGCAACAACATCGTTAGAACACAACGAAATCCAAAAATATCCGATATTATAATACTTCATTATAAAAATAATATATTTATTGCAGTTTATTCAAAAAACTGGTCACAAAAAACTAAAAATGTCCACTTAAGGTTTCAGTTAATGATAAGATATATACACGCATGATTCTTTTGGGGGGGGGGGAGTTTCCGAAGTCCAACGACCTCAATAATTCTGTTCCCTAATTCTTCTTACACGTTAAATAAATCTAACTTCACGTTTTCTTAGGAAAAGGATAGTTTTTAATTCCCGATTTGCATCAACTTAATTACATAATTAATATTCCAATAGTTTTTTTAATAAAATAATCAATTTTGGAGTGGAGTTGACTTTGGTCAAAATATCTATTATTATCAAACATCACTATTACATAAACGACAAATCATTTATGCAGTAACGACGCGTCACTTCTAAAGATCTTAACTAAAGTTGATCACAATTTTAATTTTTAAAGAATAATCATTAATAAAAATTTGGAATGACCCTGACTCATGAGTCATGACCATAACTATAGGGACCAAATATTATGTTTTTTCCAGAATAATTTTCTAAAATTTTTCAGGGTTATTGAAATTAATTTTCTTAATTTAATGAATCTTTTGATAAAATTAAAATTAATGACAAGAAGTTTTTTAAAAGCTAAACTTTTGACTTGAAAATTATATTTTAAATGACTGAATTCTTATATATTCAACTTCTTGACAGTTTGGCCCAAAAAAAAAAAAAGAACTTCTTAACGGTGAAGTCACCCTAGGCCTCTTGTGATGAAATAATGGCTTCTAGATAAAATCTTCTAATTTTTGTTCTCAATATTATGTTCCATAGCCGCATCCTCTAATTTATGTTCTTGTTATCATAGTAGTATACAGTAACCGCTCCATTTGTCTGTTTATAAAGTTAGCTCATGTATGAGTAGTTGCTGAGCTTCGCATAATATGGCCCCCAAAAAAAAAAAAAAGAAGCTTCGCATAAAATGATAACTCGGACTAAATTTTTCTCTTGCGTCTCAAACATCTTTTTCCATCTCTATTAGTCTTTTAGCTCTCAAAACCACCGACTATGTCGTCGTAGTTCAAGTGTTTATTTTTTTATTTTTTTTTTGCGCTTGTTTTTCACAGACAAGAAATCTCAAGCAAATATTTTTAGTTGAAGCAATTCAATCTCGTCGCGTGTTTTACGTGTTCATAGAGACGAATCTTGATCAAATCTTTGGTTGAAACAATTCAGTTGCATCATTTGTTTCTCGTGTATATTGATAGACAAAATTATGGTGACGTAGACATTCCCTAAACAACCATTAATATATGAATATATACTATAAAATTAGAAAAAATATTTTTAAATCGTAAATAGAGCAGTTTATGTTTTATACTACGTGCAAAAGGTATGCTTTCATATAATGTTTGAAAGAAAAAATGGATTGAATTTTCAGGCGTTAACAACGAAAGCATGCTGAAATCTGTATAAATTAAGCATCACATTATCTTCAGTAGGTAGATTTATCTTGTGGAAATGGAATACATCTTCAAGAGTCATCAGTATTAGTAAAACCTTGTCAACGTCAACTACCAGTTAATTTTGCAACACAGCTGACAAAAACTACGACCTTTTAAGACGAATGATTAGAAAATCAACTACCATTTACTCACAGGACAATTGATATGGCCACACGAGGCATTCTTGCCCTGCTCCTTGCGGGTTCAGGCGCATAGTAGAAGTCAGGAGAACATCAACGTTCTCCATTGTAATCAAAAGACATAACTAATAACGGCAGCAACGCAAATTCAAGACTTGACTTAAAAGTCAAGGAGCTGAGTTCCAAGTCCGAACCTTGTCGTGACCGTATAGCATGGCATTAATTTACAACGTCCATATCTGGATCACCTAGAAGGGGTATAGCTAGGAGTGACACGACTAGTTTCTTCCGCGATTTCCATACTGTCCTGCACCCATAGGAGTACCAACACCAGAGTTGTTAGTGGGCGGACCAGCAAGTGCAGGCATTCCGCCAGGTAAGATTACTCCTTCACGGTGGAGCCAGAACATAGGTTGATGATATATAGGAGTGGATACCGGTGCTACAGGGGGTCTTATAGCAGTTCGAGGACGTTTGTTGTTGTTATTATTGCAAGGTTGTACTTGATGTTTCTTGGTAGATCCCTCATTAATACGTTTCTTTTGTCCCGGCTGTCGCACTTCAACTTTAGAAGAAGGCCCTGGTGTAGTACCAAACGTGTTTTCTTTCAGCCTTCTCAGCTCAGCAATGCGGTTATGAATCTCCTTAACCAGATTCTGACATTCAAGATTGTTGTCCGAAATGCACTTTAGGACAGATTGCAGACAAGCTAATTCTTCATCTCTAGCCTTATCCTGAGAGTTCACATTAAACGTGTCACGCATGAGAATTTACATGAAATTGATAATTTGATGAAAACTAAATAGGACAGAATAACCTTGGTTTGAAATGAGCTTTTCTTGCAACGTCTCTTGGAAACCATTTTTGCATTCTGCACATATTCTCTCAAGAGATCAACAGGTGGGATCTTGTCAGCCAACTCATATGCCCATATAAATCTAACAGCTTCGGCAGGCTTCTGCTTCTTGATAAGATTAAAAACAAAATCTTGACAAGACAAGATTTCATCTATCAAATTGGATAAAAGTACTCCGGGATATCAATTTAACACAGATGGTGTAAAAACTAAAGCAAATTATGACATGGGACCACTGCCAGAAAATCAGTTCAAGTTATCAACACAATTAAAAGGGACTAAAATTTCCATATTCCTCGTTGGGAAGGGAAGAAGAGAAAAACTAACATTTAAAGACAGTTAGAAAATGCATGAAAGGGAAGCACAAAGGGATGAGGCCTGAACCCGCAAGGAGCAGGGCAAGAATGTTACTTTCTTCATTGAAGCTGAATGGGGGACAAGCAGGATAAAACAGATGTCAGGTCAGTACAGCAATATAATTATCACATGATACACGCCACGTCCACCACAACAGATTATAGAGTCAAAACAAATAAAAAAAGAAAAGCAATAACAGCCCCCGGGGAGGGGGGTGCATAGTTGTGTTTTTCATATGACAAGAAAAACATCTTTCTAGTAGTGCAATTTTTTTGTTGCGAAGGAGGCATGAGGCCTTGGGAGTAAGGGGTGAGGAAGGCATTTGGGTAGGATTCAGATCTTCATGTAACGTAAAATATCGACTAATTTTAGATTTTTGCACAAATTGGGATAATCTGAATTTTAAGGGAGATTAACCAAACAAGTACAACGCCTTTCACAGAGGCACTGCCTTTTGTGAGGTGCCAAAAGGGGAACTCTCTTAGAGTCATTTGCGTTGTGAAATGTACAAGTCTTTGGCAACTTACTCATGTCATGCATTTAACTTAAAGGCCTAAACCCGAGAAATGAAACACATGAGAAGACCAGCCCATCCTTCTATATTTAATAAAATAGGGTAAAATAGTAGCTCTCAGTTTGAAATATTATTCGGTCTAATAAAATTTTGCAGGGCAGTGGGACCACCACATGTCAACAGCAGCTAGTTTGAATCAGAAAGCACAATGTAGAATAAGAAAGAAGGACGTTCAAGAGTGGAAAGATATAAATCCGGTGAAGGAGAGGAGAAGAAAGTAACAAGATTTGTGGATCTGAATCTGATGGAGACAAAATTTTCAGAGAGCATACCGGAAGCTTTAGTGGCAAAACCAAGTGTCTGGAACAGCTGTACAGCTTCTTCGTGGTGAGCAACAATCTCTAAGAGCTTTAAAATTTCATCTTCATCAAATGAAGATGCTAAGCCATAAATGGACAAAAGCAGTAGAAATCCCAGAACCTCCAGAGAATTTTCGGTACCTTCTCTCATCTCAGCCTTCAACTCATGTGCTAGCTTCCTTGCTTCTTCTCTTACTCGCGGTTCAATATCTGGCGAGATTCTCATAAGCCACTTTAGCAAAAATGTGTGGCTTCCAGCAGTGATAGCACTTTTCTCTTCCTTTGTACTTTGAGGAACAATAGGGTTCCCTATCATATTTAAAACAAGTTTTGCTGGATCCAATGTTTGGGGATCAACTAAAATGTCACTCCCCATCAACCCGTTTGCATTTGCTTGTTGATTTACAGTCAAATGCAAATTTCTTCCACCTCGGGTAGCACCAAGCTGATTATCTGCACACAAATTTAACCACAAAATTAGCTGCAAGAGCTTTAAGCTCCTCACGTTTTTCAAAGCATAAAAAATCAAGAAGTCATGTGTTCAGATGATGCAGGTGCCACCGAATGCCAAATATCTCAAAGTTGAATAGCTCACATGGCCTTTTTGCATTAATACTTACAAAATGATCATAACTAAATCACAAAATCATGAGATCACTGAGAGGATGCAAGGAGAAAAGGGATGCATGGTAGACATAAGAATGCCTTCAGAACAGGGCAGGCAATTTTTTTTTTAAAAAAAAAAACAATGAAAAAAGGTAGGCTGGTCATCTCTGGAAGATAATGAAAATGTGTTCTGCATTAAAAGCTTCTAGAGGTGATTCCTTTATTTCATAAACAGAAGGACACAGCATCTATGATAAACATATCCATACGTAGTAAAAAGATTGAAGGGAACAGCAGTGAAGGAATAAAATTTTTCTTTTATCTTCTTGATGTAGAATGTAGAATATACATAAACTCCCGAGAAGAAATTTTGCTGATTATTCGGAGACTCCAAATATTATATGACACTAAATAACTATATTGCTTGTGGTACCGTAATATATTCTCATTTGCTAAGGAATGCTAAAAAGGACTTTGGGATTTTAGGGCTTCTACATGTCTTTGCAAAGGCAGAAGTATAACCATGATCCATTTGACCCAAAAAAAGAAAAAAGAAAGTAAACTCATGTCACTTTTTCCCCTCAGCCAGCCCAAATGGAAAAGAGAGATTTCCACAAAAAGAGGTTTGAAATTACTAAATCCCAAATAAGGCTTAGTAAGAACATTTTAATAGGTTTTGACAATAACGGATTTGCAAATAACATTTCATTTTCGTAAAAATTTCTTATTTGGACCTTGGTAATTTCAAACTTCTTTTTGTAGGATTCTCACAATGGAAAAGCCACTTGTAAATTTTTTTCAAAAAAAGGATAATTAAAGAAATTGATGGAAACCATTATATTAAAATTGATAAAGATATGCAGCATTAAACTGCCTAGGGAGATTATTACATATGCATCATATGTAAGAGAAGCCTCAGGGTGACCACATGCACTTAGGAAAAAACAGTTTATTAAAACTTGATCCGGCTGAGCTAGAAAAGGAAGTACATGTTTACCAGGTACCATCTTGAAAATACCTAGGGATTGTCGTAATTCAGAAGTCTGACAATGCTGGGAAATAATATCTAGAAGTGTATGAAGTTCAGTTGCATCAAAGGATGAGCCTAGTTCATATGTAGCCACAAGCTTCAGAAACCCCAGGACCTCCAAACAATCCTTATTACTTACAGACAAATTCTCCTTCCACTCAATTGCCAACTTCATTGATTCTTCTTTCACATGAGAACTAATTACCGGTGAAGATTTCTTCAATTCGTCTAGCAAAAGAATACAGCTCCTCCTTATAATATTTGCATCATACGCAATGTCCTCTTGGCTCGAATTTGAAGGATAAAAACCCTGCATTGAATCTAGCACCAATTTAGCAGGGTCCACTGATGCTTGGAGAGAATTTGATACTTCACGGCACACCAACTCATAATTTTTCAAGAGATCGTTAAAGAGCGCTTGCAAACTCCTGCTATTCTTTAAACTAGTGGTATTTACAAAATCCAGTTCCTCTGTCTTTACACGTGGCTGGAAGATATTGCCCTTCTCTATCAACGCTTTTTCGTCTTCAAATAATTTTCTTAATAATTCAACTTGCTTTTCTTTGGACTCAAACTCCTTCACTCGTTCTTCAAACTGTTTCTCTTTCAACTCTAGCTTCTTCACTCGTCCATCAAATTGATTCTCTTTTGACTCAAGGTTCTTCACTCGTTCTTCACATTGTTTCTGTTTTATTTCAAGTTCCATGAACCCTTCCTTTGTCTTATGTTTGATGAAATCTAAATCTTTCTTGTTTTTTTCCAGCTCTTCAACCTGATGATCAATTCTGTTCTGCAAAGACTTGAGTTCTTCCTCTTTTGCTACAAGGTCATCATAGTCTTTCCCTTTTGATTCTAGTTCCCTAGCAAGTTCAGAAATTGACTTCTGTATTGAATCAAGTGCTTTCTCCTTTGTATTGAGCTCCTCATCACATCGAGTAATTTTCTTTTGGATAGACTTGAGTTCCCCCTCCCTCTTTTCATAATCGTTTTTATATTTCTTCAAAAATGCCTGAAATTCAGCATCTTTTAAACTGATATGTCCTTTCAATGTAATAAGTTGTTCTTCCTTTTTTCCAAGATCCCTGTTACATTCTCCAATGTTCCTCTGTATTGACCTCAGCACTTCTTCACGTTCAATGATCAAATCTGTGATCATTTTGAGATCCCTATTAGACTCTTCCTCTTTCGACTGCAGCTGCTTCTCACGGTCGTTTATCAATTTCTGGATAGATTTCAGCTCTTCTCCCCCTACGTGCAACTCCTTGCTACGTCCTTCAATACTTCTTTCAATGGCACGGTATTCTCTCTCTTTCAATTCAATATCTTGGCAACATAATCTCCATTGTCGTTGAACATGGCTAAGGTCTTTTTCCTTCTTCTCAAGCTCTTTGGATCGCTCTTCAATATCTTTCTCCATCAAGAGCAATCTCTTCTCTTTTGCTTTTACTTTTATCGTGTACTCACCTAATGATTTTTCAATTGAGTCAAGTTCTTTCACTCTCGCCTCAAGTTGACCAGAGGATTCGGCGATTGATTTCCGTATTGCCTTCCAGTCCTTTTCCTTCTTTTCAAGCTCTTCAATATGATCTTGAATCAAGCCATCGAGAGAAGCAAGATGTTTCTTCTTCAATTCCAAATCGTTGGAAGCTTGTTGACTCAAGCTATTGATTTCTTCCAGTTTCTTGCCTTGTGAGTCAACTTGCTCGTTACATTCATCTAAAGACTTCTGGACAAGATGCAATCTTTCCTCTTTCTCGTGAACCAGTTGGGAGCACTCATCCAAGCACTTCTGGATCACACTCAACTCATTCTCCTTCAACTCAACCTCTTTTTCACGGACATTAAGACTTTCCAAGCGATCTCCAATCGTTTTACTGAGGGAATCAAAATGTTCCTGCAAATCCTTCCACTGGAGAGAGAACAAAAGGAAAGAGGAAGCTTGGGATTGTAACTGCTCGTATGCTCTTCCCAAGTTATCTAGTTTCATCCCAGCCACTCGCAGATTCGATGCAATTTCTTCCATTGCACAAGTAGAAACAACGTAGTTCCTCGTTCAGACTTGAAACCCTAAAATCTCAAAGTTGAAAAGCAGAAAGAGAGGTATGCGCCGAAGCTTGGAGACTTACGATAGTGTTTGCAAAGTTGCAGAGCAATGGATAGGCAGCGGACTGTTACAGCGAAAGTGGTGACATTGCTTGAAGCCGAAGAAACACGGGCTCAGACTCCCAGACGACCTCAAATAAACGATGAATTTGGCAACGGACTCTCGCCAGTGCCGAACTTAAATAATAAATCCTATGATTTTTTTTTCTGGCCCCAAAAAAAGAAAATCCTGAGATTTTCTACTGCAGGTGTATAATATCAAAGATGATTTTGTGTTTGATATTATGATGATGGTAGGGATTTCATTCAATTTCATTTCGATATTTTAAATTTCGATAGATTTTAACTTATTTTGATTTTAAAATTAAAAAAAAAAAACAAATCAGAAAAACATTAAAAGCCTCAGATAACTCGCCAACGCAAATAATACATCTGTTAGTTTTTTGAAGGATGTACATACATCATTTATCGTCCAATCTCTCCATATTGCGTCTTTGACGGTTGTGATTAGATGATTCCGTGGGGGAGAACCATAATTTTATATATATATATATATATATATATTTTACTTGTACCGTTATTAGTGAATCGAATGTGTTAATGCATCTTTTTAGTCAGAATGTTGGCAAAAGTTAAAGTATTGTAAAAATTTCTTCATCCTTATTTTTATTAATAAAATGCATCGACGTTGAAGTTTTAAATATTAACAAAATATTGATAAATATTAAGATAAGGGAAAGGATCACTCACGTGAGAATCACATTGTATACTTACAAGCAAACCAAGCAAAGGGAGGAGTGTGATGAACTGATGATGTGAAGAGCATCGTTCACCTTTCCTTCGGAGCCTTTTCCAGAAGCCTCATGTTAACCAGGCAATCGCTGGGAACACGAAGATTTCTCTTTTACTTTGTATTTATGACAACCACGGCATGTTGAGGATAGGCCTTCTTCTCATCACTTTTGCTTAACTCAATTGAGATATGTTTTAATGAATGTGTAAATCAATCAATCATCAACTATTAATTATATTCTTAAAAACTTATAATACTCAATTCGTTTAAAAATAGACCGGGTGTGATATTATGAGATCTGAATATATTCACTTAATAAGATTTGAATAATATTTTGATTGGGATTTAGGTATATTGAATTAAATGAGGAGCATCATTATTAAATGAAACTTCAATTGAAGGCTCAAATGAAGAAATGAATAATTAATTTTGAATTTGAATAATATCTTAATTGGGATTCAAATATATTAAATTAAATAGGAAGCATCATAAATAAATAAAATGTCAATTAGAGGCTTAAATGGAGAAATAATTAATTAATTTTAAATTTTCATATGTCCCTCCTAAATTCCACATCTCTAATTCAAATTCAATTTGAATGAGTAAAAAAACATATTCATATGAGAGCTGAATTTTGAGCTATCATAAATAATACAATTTATTAGAATTTAAAATATAACCAAATATTAGTGAGTGTGTCGCATGAGTGACAAATTTCTAGTTTATGCAAAAAGTCGTAAATTAATTCGTGTCGTGTGCAGTTGGAGATAATGCTGACACGTGGATAATTTTAATGTGCTTTGTCGGCTAAAACAATAAAAAATTGATTTATGCCTGCGATAATTATTTTTAATAATTATCTAATTTTTGTAACTACTGACTAATTCAAATTTTATTTCATGTGATAATTTTAATCGACTGAATATTTTGATCCATTGGTGGAGGATGCATTGAAAAAACAAATTGCACCAATAAAACTGAGACATGACATACATAATAAACCATATGAAAACGGACGTTTCAAATGCTGAAAAAACAATGATGCCCAAGAAAAAACGTCTGGCCCTATCGTAAGAAGCCGGACGTCTAAAACGAATCGGGGCCCTGTGGCCTGTCTCCGGAGAACGAGTGATCTGTGAGATTCACAGCGCAGCATCCTCGTTTCGTCATGCGCTTGTGTGTTTTTTTTGTTGTTGTTTTGGGCAGAACCCATGCCACACTTTGTTTTTTTGGGCCAACCCATACTACACCTTGTTATTGAGAAATAATGTGAATAATGAGATTTACTTTTTTTAAATTTCGTACAGCACATGATGTACATTAGTTAACAAAGATATCAATCAGATCAGTAATAGTACTATCACTGGTCTTAATTATAAGAGCTAGTTGACTAATTTGAAGAGATTAAGAAAATAAGTTGAGTTAGTTATTTGTTCTAAATAGGTATTGTCTTTCCTAAAATATCCTTACTAACCAACTGTATTGGCTAGAACTACTATTATTAGAAGAATACTTTGAAAAAAATATAAATATGAGAGACAAAACAGATTATAATCTTATATTTATGATAAAAATAAAAATCAAACAAAATTTTATATTAAAGATCAAAAGTAGTGTGTGTTATTTTGCAAGGAGTGCTGTCATCACAAGTCTTAGTCAGTTAGTCTGTAATGAAGGCAAGAATTATGTGTGTAAGGATTGTACTTTTATAATTCAGTTGGCATCTAGCAATGAGCTGTAGTATTTATTTCACTTGATGTTTAAGATGTAAATGGACTTGAAGTCAAGAATCTCTCCCTTTTGGTCTCTCCTGGGTGAGAGGTTTCCGTCTCTCCGTAAGTGAGTGAGCTTGTGCCTGTGTGCTTAGTGTTCCGGCACCTCTCTCTCCGGCGTTTGCCGGAGAGGAGGCTGTCCGGCTTGGGGGTTTTGTTTTGGGGGTTTAGGATTTCTGTTTCTTCTAGTTTGTTTTTGTCTTCTGTGATTTGGGGGGTGGGCATTAAGGAAAGGTTAGTCCGGCTGGTGAAGGAGAGAAAGGAGGAAACGATGTGGATGGTAGGTTATTTAACGACACTAATACGGTGGTTAGATGACCGCAAAATTGAAGACATTCCTCTTGCTGTTTCTTCTCTCTTAGTTGCCATTGATCAGGTATGGCTTTTTGAATCTTCTTCGATCTAGTATCACTGGCTTTGGTTTCTGGTAGATCCTCTCAGTTACAGTTGCTTTGTTTCGGGTTGGTGTTGGTGGTGTTGGTCGGAATCTTTGGGGGCTACTGCGATGCTAATGCTGTTGTTGTTGTTTCTCTCCATGCGGCGGTGGTTGCGTGGGGCCTGTGTTTCTGCTCTTTCATTAGCAGAAAGGAGATCAATAGGGATGGGACCGATGGGGTGGTTCTTTGAACCCCCATCCCTTATTTCCGGCGAAGTTTACAGTGTTCCTTCGCGTTTTCTAGCAGCAGCAACAGAGACGGCGGCTCAGTGGCTCTCTAAGTGTGGCTTAGAGTTAGGGTTTGTGTTGGTGGTGTTTTCTTGGGCTTAGGGTTTTTTGTTGTTTGGGCCTCTGTCCCTCTTTTGTTGTGGTTTCTCTGTGGGACTGTTTGTTAGTGTTCCTTTAATATATTTTCCTTCCGGTCAAAAAAAAAAAAGGACTTGAAGTCCTCTGATTCAGCTGAAATTAATGAAGTCAGAGAGGAATTCACGAGGGCCGTAACGTGATTTGGTTGAATTGAACAGATTGTGGCCTGCGCAGCGGACGGGGGTATTAAATGCTTGTGGCGAACTAATAACAAGACATGGCATCAGTTAATATTATTTTCCAGCAAATACCTTACCCAACGGTCTCATGCATATCTTGATCTCAAATTACTTTTTTTGTTTTTTTTAACTTTACAGTTTTCTTTCTGATAAGATCCTTTACCGTCCTTTTCCTAATCGCAAGGGACGGCATGTTGGTTGTGACCTAGATAGGTCAAAATGAGCATCCCTAACCCAAACCATAACATCTGCAGATATATTAAGTATTTACGCAAAAACACCAGCTATTAACAAAACACCTCAAAATGTTAGCCGCTTCATACAGATGATGCCCCGACTCAGGAGTGTAAACGGTATCCAAGGAATACACAGATTAGCGCCACCATGCAGACATACAGAAGAGGGAACCCAACTTGAACTTCTCTTGCATCTCTCTTACTCAGATCCGCCTGCAGGTATAAAAGCACATGCCAGCAACAGTGATGAGACATCACCCAACTTATCGGCTAAATTCGAGTAAAAGAATACTCTTAAAACGTATTTTATTTTCATCCTAAACCACCATTGATATATGGACGGTACTCCAATTTCTGTAACGACAAATAAATTGCACTACACGAAGATAAGAAATTACGACAGGACAAATGACCAAGGAAACAACACCAGTAATTGTAAGACTAGAGAGTTTTTTTTTTTGGGCCAAAAAGAAACAGTCTTGCGCTTACTAGTTTTTCTTGCAACATCTCAGTCTCTAGCCTGCTTGCCATCCTTTCCTCTCTTAGCTTCGATATTGTTACTCCAGCCTGCACAGGAAGCCAGAAACTTGAACATGTCCGTGGTTGGATCGTAGGGATTAAGATTGAACTCAAGAGCCACTATCACAATCATCTATCCAAACATAGAGATGTCTTTGATCTAAAGCTATTATGTTGTGACATGGAAAAGATTTCCTTTGCATGTACAGAGAAAGATATAGAGATGTCTTTAATCATTGAGACCTTTAACTCAACAAAATGTGATCTGAAAGTAATGAATATATATATATATATTGAGTGAATGACAGCAATAAGTATTAATAATAAAAAAAGGTGTGGAGAGGATAAAGAACTGAATAATAAAGGACGCATCTTTATCTTTTTTTTTTTTTTTAAAGCTTTGTTTGTAAAGTGTTTTTTGTGATAATCCACGACAAAAATATATTAAAAATGTTTATTTAAAAAGTTGAAACAACATAAAGCTATTATTCAGTTCTTTATCCTCTTCAGACCTTTTTTTATTATTAATATTTATTGCTGTCATTCACTCAATATATATATTCATTCCTTTCAGATCACATTTTGTCGAGTTAAAGGTCTCGATGATTAAAGACATCTCTATATCTTTCTCTGTACATGCAAAGAAATCTTTTCGATGTCACAACATAATAGCTTTAGATCAAAGCCACTATCACAATCATATATATATGGAAAAAAGTCACGATTAAATGACTGACCTCATTTAACTTGGACTCAAATTCATCCAGTTTTAACTTCATCTCTTCTATGGATGCCATTAATTTCAACTCCTCTACGCCCTTTGATACCTTCACTTCTTTTTCTGACTTCAGTTTCTCTGCATCTTTTGATACCTCTGAATTCTCAGTAGATTCCATTAATTTCAGCTCTTCTATACCCCTTGATATCTTTGACTCTTCTGCTTTCTCTGACTTCAATTCATCTACATCCTTTGCAATGTTCAGCTCCAAATTATTTGGCACTTTCAGCGCTGTTTTATCTGGTTTCGGTTCCTCCACATCCTTCACAGCACTGAACACCCTATCTTTTGCCGGCTTCAATTTCATATCCTTTACATACTTTAACTCCTCATTATCTATCTTATTCTCTGCATTCTTAACCTGACAGTGACATATTCCAGGTAACAGCTTATGAGACATTAGTTCTTTAATAAGTATAATTTGAACTAGTGAAATTAATAACCAACCCATCCCCCAAGCATATGCGCAGGAGAGTAACAACGCTTCCAATTGTGACAACAAACAAAACCAAAGGGAACCGATAACAATTTCCTAAAACATGACTCCGACCAAAAGCATAAGAAACAGCATCGACAAAGTTTGAATTTACTCAACATCATATTGTTTTATAGAGTACAAAAAGCATTCTTCAAACCATGAAAACAACTATCCACAAGTCATAATTTGCAAACCTTCCAATTGAGTAACTGACAAAGTAAATGATCCAAGGATTTGAAATATTGAGGTGATTAAGACAGAGATTAAGGAAGGAAAGGAACTTTAAACCAAGCATTAGAGGATTTTATCTGACCATGTTTTCCGGAGATGTAATTTCATCTTCACTGAACATCTTATCATTTTCTTGGGCTAGTCCTTTTTTAATGTCTCCATTAACAGGAGATGCTTCGGCTGAATGAAATGGGCTAACCAGGGTCACTTTCAGTTTCTCTTCTTCAATGTATCTGCCGGCATCTTTGACAAACTATGATTTACAAATGAAATAGTAAATATTAAAAAGAAATAATAAAAACGACCAACACGATCTGTAAACCAAGGACACATCCGTACCAAGCTAGAAGTAATGTCATCATTAGTCGTTTCAACAGGAACAACGGTGCTTTGGATTAAGAATTTGTCCTTGCACATCAGATCTACCAGTGCCGTTCGTTGAGCTTGCATTGTGACTAGGTTGATGCCAAACAAAAATATGCATATCATGTAGGTGAATCAATAAACCACAAACCAATTTCACTTACTAATCTTCCAACTCAGTCATTTCCACTCATTTGACACCAGTAAATAATACTAACTGGCAAACGAGATAAAAATAACATAGGTCACAAGAAAGTTATACCTACGAACGCACAAGAAGATTTTGGCATGAGAACTCCTACATGTGGCCGAACTGAGTATTTCTTGGGCGAAGTTGTCTTGATCTGCCAATATCAGACCTAATTGATTTAGCTGCCCAGTATTATGTATTAATAATACCGATTTCCAGGTCAACAAATAAAGATCAGTTGCAAGAATAAGAAAGGTGCTCGGACCTTGAAAGCAACATAGTGGTGGGTGTTATTAGTCAACTGAACTGAGCATGAACTTCGCTTCTTTAGTTCAACTATAAATGCCAAAAACTGTGTCAGTGACCGCTAAAAATACTGAACCGAAACATTATCAGAAATAAAACAGGGAACGAGGGTGACCACTCAGGTCACGGATTAGCCAGGAACTAAAAACATTTGATAACAGTATGCATAAATCCCTAAGCAATTTGCCTTGTCAATCCATCCATCAGTCTCAAGTTTACGATAGATTCAGTTTCGTAGATGAACTGGAAATATGATACCTAAAGATCTAATAGATTTCAGGCAAAAATATTTTAATTTCCAAGTAATCAAGCATAAATATTATTTCTAGCTAATATATTAATTTGTGAGTGCAAATATAAAAAGGAAAATATAAAGGAAGAATCCGTTAACATTTTAATCAAGAAGTGAGAAGCTTCTAGAAAGAACGACCATAGGCAAATATTCAATTGTTTACGCACAGGTAAGCTTAAGTTCCTTGGGCTCAATTTGCAGAAGTCTTTTGCTCATGACTAGCGCTCGGTGTATTATAATCCAAATTCAAGCTAATCGAACCAGCATCCAAAACCAAACAGGTTTTATTCCAAGCCTAGCAACCTGCATTTCATTAGAAGTGAAAATAGTGAAAACTGAACTTGCAGATTTTCATACGCCGCCTACTGAAAATAAGAGGGCTTATAATCACGAAGTACCAGAAACTCATCTTCATTCCTTACTTCAGTTTCGTTTAACAAAGAGAACAAGAGGGAAGCAAAAGTATCAAAAAAGAAGAAGAAGGGAGTGAGCAGAGTCGTCGCCTCAGAAGGTGAAGATCAACATCTAAAAACGACAGAGATCCCACTCGTTCTGAGAGACACGTCAATTGTTAACGACGGAGTCAAGAGCTCTAGAAAAGACGAACTAATCAGATAAGAAATGGACCTTGTGAGCTAGTAAAATAGGAAATAAGCAGCATGCTTTTCATGCACGATCAGAGGGCTGGAAATGGGAAGAAACTGAAAGGCTGTGTTTACCAGTATGAGCATCAACGAGGGAAGAAAAAGGGGAAACGATCAAGAGATAGCAGAAGGGGGGAACGAAAAGGAAGGGAATCAGTATGAAGATCACAGTGAAAGTGGTAAACAGAGGGTTCTTTTGTTTTTGTCGTTTTGGAATCATAATAGCGAGTGATGTGAAAAACTGGAAACAGTAATGGCTTTGCTTTTAATAAATTTACTTTGTGGAGTCAGTCAAAGGACGTGTGGAACGCATTGATTGTTACCGACACGACACGAAGGCGGGCTTGTTCCATGGCTCCGTGCAACCGTGGCGCCAAAGTGCTGGGCCCCACTACCATTTTACCCCACCTCCCCTCTCGTCAGTCCAAAACTTCAAATTTACTTCTTAAAGTTACAATTTCAAAGTAGTATCGCTTTCTCCGCTGCTTGACTTCGTGGTCAAACGCAACTACGTTAAAGTAAACTGAAAATTGATTAAAACTCAGAGAGTACGACACGATCCAACGAGACTAATTTTCTTTATAAAATCAGATTAGAAAAGGACACATTGTAAAATTAAAAATTAAAAATATGTATAATTAAAGAATTAAAGATACATCAACAAGAAGAAAAAAGAGAGTAGAGAAACAGCTGGCTTTATCAGATGATACAAAATGTTACAGAAGGGTCCAAATTTGCCGCTTTTTAAGAGCTGAGTGGCTTCATACGGTGATGGCTGATGAGAATGGGAGAAATTGGTGACCATTTGCTTCTTGTGATGAGGTTTCGAGCATGAACGGGCAGGTAAACTTCTGGTCCCCGAGAGGCTTTCATTTGCATTTCAGCATTGTGTTCAAATTAAGATATCGGATTTTCTGAGGATTCCGGTACGATTAAACAAAACAAAATACTTTTGTAATTTTGTTTGAGTCATCAGAACAATTGCTTTTGTCACCAAAAAAAAAAAGAAAAAGAAAAAGAATTTCAAATGAAATACTACCTCTAGTCCTAATTATAAGAGCCAGTTGACTAATTTGAGGAGATTAAGAAAATAAGTTGAGTTAGTTATTTGTCCTAAATAGTGTCTTTTCTAAAATATCCTTGCTAATCAAGTGTATTAACTAGAACTATAATTATTAGAAGGATTATCTTGGAAAAAAATTGAGTAAATATGAGAAACAAAGTGGATTGGAGTCTTATATTTAGGACCAAAATAAAAATCAAACAGAATCTTATATTAAGTAAAAGGGGTAATATCTTATAAAATATGGAAATCTGCGTGGCGGCAGAAAAGACAGTGCCTCCGGCGTCCAGAACGTCCTTAATATACACTCAGTAAATCAATTTAAAAAAGATTAAAAAAATTACTAAATTAATTTAAATATTTATATTTATAATTTTTTTAAAATTAATTTACTTTACTTATAAATTGATATACTATCTCCAGTTCTTAATATAAGAGTTTATTTGACTTTTATTTTGATCATAAACATAAAACCCTTATTCACTTTGTTTCTTATATTTATCTATTTTTTTTAAGGTAGTCTTTGTAATCATAATAGTTCTAACCAATAAACTTAATTAGCAGGGATATTTTAGAAAAGAAAGCATATATTTATTACAAATAGTTAATTTAACTAGTTTTCTTAATATAATCAAATTAGTCAGCTAACTCTTATATTAAGGATTGGAGTTGGTATAATCTAATGATACATACAAATATTTTTTAAAAAAATCATATAACATATGTTATAATTAAGTAATTTAATAATTTTTTAATGTTTTTAAATTAGTTAATACAGTAGAAATCAACGCGTCTCTGTGTACGCATGGAAGTTGACGTTTCAAAAAGGTAAATGTATAATTAAGCGGGATGGGATAAATTTTTTGATACCAATTTATATCTTTCCCGGCTTTACCAAGAGCTCGTGCATCGCATGAGTTCCATCTTAATAAGCTGCATGAGTTTCCTCTTCATTGTATGAATTTATCCGAATATGATCATCCAGAGTGGTGGATAACGTTGACAAAGAAAGAAAATGAAAAAAAACAGGATAAATTAAATAATACCTCCAGCTCTTAATATAAGAACTAGTTGACTAATTTGAGTATATTAAAAAAATTAATTAAGTTAGTTATTTGTAATAGATAAATGTTGTCTTTCTTAAAATATCCTTGCTAATCAAGTATATTAATTAGAACTATCATTATTATAAGAACTATTTTTTAAAAAATTAAATAAATATGAAAGACAAAATAAATTATAGTTTTATATTTAGAATCAAAATAAAAATTAAATAAATTTTTATATTAAAAACCGGAGGCAGTAACCTTTTGTAACGAATGGATTCCCGCGTCTCACTAGTACAGTCAATGCAATGGAAGGATACATCTTAAACTGAAACACATTTGATTGTCACCATTGTAATACACAACCAATCAGTTCAGTGGATTCCTCAGAGAAATGCTAACTAACTTGACGCTTACGCGGTGACTCACCAACACACACCATTGCCGTGCCTGTGATCCTTTAATTACATGTTGTCCATATTTGGTACATTTTGTGGCTCAGGGCACCACTTTCCGGGGTATACAGGGCGATTCTTTTTGTTACTTGTATATTTATGCTTTTATTATCAACATTTTTATTTTCCTTAAAACACCTAACTACATAATGCTTGACAATATAATTCATACATTCGTCGTATATTTACTAAGCCATCCGATATCACGCACAAATACGCACCAACGTCCCCCCCCCCCCGGGGAAAAATGTTCCTTTTTCCTTGGTGAAATTCTTTTCCTGTCTCTCTCTCTCTCTCTCTCTCTCTGTTTTTTTATTTTTTTGAGCTAAAAGAATTGTATTAAACAAATATGTACAGGGGATTAGTGGTTCTCCTCTCTTTTCCCCTCAAACGGTTAACAGACCATTATAGTGGCAGTGCCTAGAGAAAGCAATTTACCGACATACCTTTCATTCAAGGCTTGTGCTGTCAAGTAACATTCTTTTCTAAATGATGATGCGATACAAAACACTAGATACATTTATCTACATATTTTTGTGAACCAGATTGTCCTGCGATTAGTTATCGAGGTCATATTCTACTCTATATCACATCACTCCCAATCAGCATCGAAGAAACCAGCATCTTTCATCTCAGAATAATACATGTTCTCAAAGTGCATATCTTCCTCCTATAATTAAGACAAATTATAACGATCAGTCAGCAAAACACAAGGTTATCCATAAGACCATGACCATAAATACGACAGAAGTTTGAACATAAAATCCTTAGTCAGAGGATTAAGTGAAGGGCATTATAACCTGGAAGAAGTCTGCCAGAAATGTTATATACAGAAGAGGAAGATAAAAAGCATGGTAACAGACAACAGTGGCAATATAGAGCCTGTAAAACAAGTAACACAGCCTTAGAAAAAGATGCCCTGGTAAAAAAACAAGGCTTTGAAATATGCCATAGAAAGACACTAACCAGAAACCAAAAGCAGCACCATTTCCCGTGAGGCCGCAAGAAAAGAGTGCAATTGCATTCAAGATGAACATGATCGTAATATACTTGTAAAATGCAGGCCTGGCTGCAGAAAGGTAGTACAATTTAGCAATCATGAAACATTATAGAAAGCACTCATATGCTGATCCACAAAGTTACTCACCAGGCAACTTTTCTCTCCACCTGGAATGGTACATAAAGAGTACGAAGCCATAAACGGCAGTGAGCAGCAGCTTGTGGAAAACCCACAAGTTCCACTTCACATGATGGCTATTTTCATTGCTGTCGATGAATAATGGGATCCCAAATCCAAACAGATATAGAGCCTAAAATATGGGCAAAACGAATCATTTATTAAATAAGGGAAACCACAATCTCTTTTCTTTTTCTGGAGAAGTAGATAGAAACGCAAAATCTTTTCACATTCATATTCACTACATAAAAATAGATTCTAGATTTACTCCTAAACGTGCACTGCTAGAAAAGAAAGTTTTCATTTTTCTCCAAGTGCTAATCACGTTTTGAGCATAATTGAAAGAACCATAAGGCGTACTATAGTGAATATCAAAGAAAAACCTTCAATGAGATATCTAAACCAACGATAAGCCCTGAGATACCAAAAGTCCGGGTCAATGCTTCTGGGTCGCTTGCTATATTTCCCTGAAGCAAAAAAGCCAACAAGCTTACTTCCAGAAACAGCATGCCAGATGTAGTAAACAATGATAGTAAGTTCCACGCCAACTCTTTCCCAGGAGTGCACTCCCACACCTGAGTCAACATAAGAGTCATGACATTACGGATACTAGTAGACAAAAATGCTCCATTATAACAACTCTAGGTTTGCCATATGTAGGATTCACCACGATGTGTGAACTAAAAGAGTTCTCTATATCAACTTAAGTGACACCAACACTCTACAGATCATGACGGCAACAAAGAATAACTAATACAGCTTCTTTTGACAAAGTTATATGCTAACAAGAAATTGATCAAATTGTTGAGACAACATAACAAACAATTCACCACGATAGGTACAGCAGTATTAGTGCAATCCATATAAGCATTTAGAGAATAGTTCTTTGGGAGCATGACAACTACGGACCTCACAACAGAGGATGGAACTTCTAAAAAAATTTTCTGTATTCAAATATGGGCAATTGAGTACTAAAATTTGGGAATTTAAGTTGTGATGAGGTCCTGATTTGATATTAACCTTTTTATGAGGTCTTAAATTGTCATTCTCCCTAGTTCTTTAAAATAATTTTTGCTATGAAGGGCATGAATTTCTAAATTGCTTTCACCACTCCTATTTTAAAAAGACCAAGCAGAGAGACCAAAAATAAATAGAACGCCAGTCAAATGCCCATGCATATATTAGTGAAAAACAAGGAGAAGCTTTCCACTGAGTTATTGACCGACAAACTTCTCTTATAACGGCTGCGATGGGCTAAACAAGCAACATGATGATGTTAGATGTTAAAGCTTATGTGCATAAAAGCCCAGCAAGAAACAGATATCAGTTCCATGAAAGTGTTGTCCAGATTTAAGTGAACATAACTGTGACCACCTCATATTTATTCCAGCGCAATTACGCCGTAACTTGCATGGCCCAATGCTTAGAAAGGATATCAATTATTCAAGTGACCCTTCACAACTCACAAGAAACCTAATAACGGACAAACCATGCGGACAATAGATTACAAGAACGAACCTGGAGAAGACACCAAACAAGGTTGAGGACGCTAACAAGCCAAAGGCATCCATAATATGATATTATAATGTTAGAGCGACCAAGTGAAAACTTCAAGAAGCTCTTCTTGGATTGGGCTGCCAAGTAAAAGACAAAAAGAAGCGAGGCGATGATCAAAGTCGCATTGTGCCAGAACCCATGACACTCGAAAAGCCACTCATAAAATCTGGGGGCGGAAGCATCCGATTGTACTGAATTAAAATTTGGGCCCTGCTTTATCACCGTCTCTGAAAACATTTCTCTGAAAACTCGCTCCAAGATTACAAGAAAATCAGTTTGATAGAAATCACACTAGAAACCCTAAGCCGAATTCGAATGAACCAAGGTCAACGGAATTCGGGGTAAAAGATTTACGACCCGAGAAGATTAAAATACTACTACTATAAAATCGTCCGCTTGCTCGCTCGTGTTTTATTATTTTGACCATCCTTCGTCAGCTTGATTAATACTGGTATTCCGTGCTTAATATAAAATTTATTTAATTAATTTAATTAGATTAAAAAAATTAAGTAAGTTGGTTAATTATAAAAAATAATATATTTCTCTTAAAACACTATAATCATTTTTTTTAATATCCTTCTCTTTATTTTACTTAATTATGGTTAAGAAAGTATCTATAGTAGTAATTTAGAAAAAATTAATAAATATGATAAATAGGTCTTATATTTATGATTAAAATCAACTTAACAATTAAGTCATATATTAAGAAGTATTAAGATTTAATACTTTTCAGGTCCTTAAGAGTATAATAGTTAAGTTAGTTATTTATAATAAATATATATTATTTTTCTTAAAATACCCTTATTAGAATTATCGTTTAATAAAACTTTTAATATGTGCAAACTACAAAAACTATTTTTTTAAAAAAAATAAATATAAAAAATAAAATAAATTAGAGTTTTAGGACTAAATTAAAAATTGAATAAATTTTTATATTAGGAATAGGAGGTAGAATTTCCCTGACCCAAAAAACAATAGCAACTCGGGTTGCATGAGTAACTAACTCCCGTCATCTTCGAGCGAGTTGTTGAGGTTTGATTTATAATTTCTTTGTATAATAATCTGATTTTCAATTCTTACAAAAGTGTATTTGGAAAAATCAGCTTTTTACCGGGCATAATTTTTAATACATCCGGTTCCTAGTTGACTTGATTGGTTAATTTGGAGAAATCAAGAAAGTTACTTAAATTAGTTATTTATAATAAATAAATATATTTTTTAAAATACCTTTATTAATTATATATGTTTGAATTATAAATTGATAATAACACTTTAACATATGTAATTATTATAAGAATTACTTAAAAAATAGATAAATATTAAAGACAAAGTGAATTGAAATTTTGTATTTGGAATTAAATTGAAAGGAAAACTAGCTCTTATATTAAAAATCGAAAGAAATAGTATGTTAAAATCTAATCAAATTAAAAATAAATTTCCTGTTATATTGATTGTTAAAAGTAATTTTAAAAAATCCTGACAGCATGGAGTATTTAAAATTTAGTTTATTAAACTAAATTATGGTTTGAAGGATTGGATGAGCTTTTTCAAGTGTCATGCTGAAAATGCGAAATCTGTGCGAGTCTTTAAATCATAATTAACCGCAGCATCTTTGCATTCTCATCCCATCATTCTTTTTTTTTTTTTTGACTATAGAACTGAATCATGCATTAAAAACGTAAAAACAATGCACCAATTACAAAGTGATCCTCAGAAGAACCAATACAAGGACTAGAAGCAGCCATCAGAAAAGCAAACAAATAAATAACAAAGCATATCGCGGAGAAAGCCCAAGGGAGAAACTGTTAGCCTCTATCATCACCATCCATCTGATTACTTTCAAATGAATCGTGATCAAAGATTCAGTAGTTTCCCGCTAGAGCATGAGCATGTTTAGCCTCCATCATCACTATTCATTTGAAGTTATTTGTCCAGCACCAGTGTGGGCCATGGATCATTCCTAGAATTTCCGCCATTACTGATAGAACCCTTGACAGTTTACAGCTAAAGCCACTTGTCCATGCAGGCCAAAAATAAATAAATAAATAAATAAATAAACCCCTTTATCCAAACTTAAGTACTCATGATAAAATTAATGTTATATTGAATAATACTTACGCTATGTTTGGTATGGGGTTTTCGGAGGGGAGGGGAGGGAAGTTGCTCCCCTCCCCTTGTTTGGCTGGTATAATTTTTAGGAGGGGAGGGGAGGAGCTCCCCTCCCCTCGTTTGGTTAAGATGTTTTTTAAAGAGGGGAGGGGTTCTTCTCCCCTCCCCTTCCCTTCTAGCCTCCCCTCCAAAAGTGGGGTTTTTTGGAGGGGAGGTGAGAGATGATATTTTAATTCCTTATATGCCCTTTCGATTTGTTAACCTCTAATCAATCATAAACATTTCTACATAATAGAGTTCTTTTGAGCATCTAATAAGAGGTTATTAAGATAATTATCTCCAAAATTAGTGAGCATTTGTAAACTTTTTTTCTCTTCTTCTAATTCTAAGAGGCCGTTGGTATTTCTTTCACCTTCAAGGTCTTTTCTCTGATTGAAATCTATCACTTGTGACTTTTTGTCTTGATATTCTATAAGTGTGTGACTGTATCTTGTAAATCAAAATTAGTGAATTGTATTATATATATATAGTTATATCTTAACAAAATAAAAAGTGAGAAAATTCATTTAAATTTTATGAGGCTAAAATAGTCAATTTTTTTTAGAACAAAATAAGGTATTATTAAAATTGCTCCCTCCCCTCCCCTCCAATCAATCCAAACAGGAGATCATTAAAATCCCTCCCCCCTCCCCCTCCCTCCCCTTCCCTTTGTAGCTACCCTCCCCTTTCCTCCCCTCCCCTTCCCTTGATTAAAATCCCTCCCCTCCCCTTCCCTCCGTCGAGCCAAACATAGCGTAAGTGATTCTATTAATAAATAATTTTAAATATGTTTTATTGAAATCTACAAAAACTTTAAAATTTATTAATTTTATTTTCAAAATTTAATCATATTTTAATTTTATCTCCATGTATCACTAGACCATGCTACCATTCTACCCCGGAAGCGGGTTTGGTGGCAACAGGGTAGGTGAGGGAAAGTTGCTCTCATTTCCGAATATAAAAGCATACCGCAACTACAAGGCTGCGACTATTAGCGCTGATTGTAGGTTGTTCCTTTCCCTCGCTCTTGTTCCGAGGGGTGCACTGAGGTAAGTCTGTTTCTGACTCTGAAGAAGAAAGATTAAAAGGTCCAATGCTGCTTTCGTTCCTTTGGTTTCTGCTTCTGACATCTTAATTATATAGTGAATGCCTATTCCTGTACATCAACTTTGTTAGGACCTACAATGTGTGAATGTGATTATCAGGATAAAGTGAAGACGAAGAAAAAAGCATTCCTACGTCCTTCTCTCGAATTCATTTTCAGAAATCACGAATAGTGCGGTGCATTGATTCTGTGTTTTTATGTGATTAGAAATGAGACAAGGATCGCGTCTATGACACTAGGTTGAAGGATATATTTCTTTATCACGAAAAAGAAAAGAAGCTTCAACTCGCAAATCTAAGTTTTCCTTTTCGTCTGTTTTTCTCCTCCTGTTTGATTCTGTGGAAGTGCTAGTTTCAGTTTTAGTTTGGAGTGATCATCAGACTGCTCCATTAAACATTCAGCTAGTTTGGAGTGATCATTTTGCACTTACAGTGCAGGGACTGTCTTCTCCTCTTATTCGTAATTAACCTGAGTTTCATTTTTCAACTGCATTCTTCCGGCTCTTAAGGAAATTGTAATATTCACGCTGCACAATGCTATATGACTTGAAATTGGTGTTACTTGAGAGTTGAGAATTAGTTTTTCGTTGTTGTGATTGGACGAAATATGATGGAATCAGAATATAGAATATTTTGCGTATTCTTTTTGTTTTTTGTTCTCTTCTTCGTAGATTGCCGGGCAATGTTAATGTCTTGTGCTGCCAGTTTGCATATTCTGTCTTGTGTACACATTCTAAAAGGTGTTCGTGCTCAGATCACATTAAAAAAATGGTGAAGGCTGTCGCAGTTCTTAAAAGCAATGAGGGCGTCACTGGAACTATCTACTTCGTTCAGGAAGGAGATGGTAAGTTTCGGTTGGTCTCAAATCTTTCTGAAGGATGCGTTTTGTTTTCCCTGCGTCAGTCACAAACGTTGTATTTTGAATTTTCAGGGCCAACAACTGTAACCGGAAACCTTGGAGGCCTGAAGCCTGGGCTCCATGGCTTCCATGTCCATGCCCTTGGCGACACCACAAATGGTTGCTTGTCAACTGGTATAGTCTATTGACAATAAACTAGCACCTTTTTTCTTATGCGTCGGCAATACTGAACCAGAGGAAAGAGTCATTTTCAGTTTAACATAAGAAGTGAGGAAATTGAAATGGATAGCTTGTTTTTCCTAGCTTAAAAGATTTTTTTTATGTTGCTATTAAATTTTATGTTCTCCAAATGCTTAAGCCTGGAGATGAAGTTTCCTACGAGGATTAAAATTCAAACACTGTCTTGCAATAATATCACTAAATCTTTGAATTATTTTAACAGGTCCACATTTTAATCCTGCTGGCAAGGAGCATGGTGCACCTGAAGATGAGAACCGTCATGCTGGTGATCTAGGAAATGTTAATGTTGGTGATGATGGTATGGATTGGTTCTGGTGATGGTTCATTTTGAAAGAGCTCTTTTTTTTTTCCCCAAACGAAAGAGTTCTTTTGTTTTGCTTATTATAATTTGTGCTTTTTTATCATTGAGTTGGTGTCAACCCTGCTCTATGATTCAGGAACTGTGAGCTTCAATATTACTGACAATCAGGTTTGTTATTAAGATCTTAATGACTTCTTCTGGATGACTGAATCTAAAATCTGAACTTCATAACTTTAAGTTACTTAACTCTGCAGATTCCTCTCAGTGGACCAAACTCCATCATTGGACGGGCTGTTGTTGTTCATGGGGATCCTGATGATCTGGGGAAAGGTGCTTGTAAATTATATGAATGACTTCTGACAACTTTAGTGAGCCATTTGTGCTCAGTTATTTGTTGAAAGTACCACATCTTTTTTCCCCTGAATTCAAAGTGGAGAGATCAATTGCTGCTTGTCCTCTGATTTGGGACGTAAAATATGTACACATATGTCTGGACCAAAAAGTTTGTTGTTTGTGCTACCATCACATATGGGCTCTCTTTTGCTATTGGGAGGGAAATGATGCTGCATTGAAGTTGCTCTATGTAGTATCGTATTTGACACAAGTTAGGAAATTTGCAGGGTTTCTATTATACCGTTTACATATGGCTTGGTATTACACTTATGTCCTACAGCGTCCTTGGCTGGCCTACTCATTGATTGATCGCCTGCGTTTCTACTAGTTGCATTCTCTGCATAAATTTTATTGCATTGTCACACGATTGTTTCATGGGGCATATCCCCTCCATTGTTTTTTAGACTTGGAAGTTTCTTTTCTTTCCCTTTTCCACTTCCTCTTTTAGCTCCCTTCATGTTAACACTCTATGCTCCTGTATCTAGGGGGCCACGAACTTAGTAAAACAACTGGAAATGCTGGTGGCCGAGTGGCTTGTGGTAAGCACCATCAGCTCTTTTTTTTTTTTGTTTTGGGTGATTCTACAAAGTAAAGTTATTTTGAAGATCTCTAAAGACTTTACCAGTATAAGATATGTCAAAAACTTTTGTCATCTAATTTCAGATGCAAATATACTTTTTTAGTTTTTGCACTTTCCTCCCCGTTATTATCTCTTGGGAAGCTACAGTGCTATATATTCAGGCTATTTTTGTGTGTCTGCTCATATTGACTTAAGTGCTCTAAATTTTTGGCATTGTTCGTTCAGGTATTATTGGTTTGCAGGGATGAATCACCACACTCTCAAACCTCAGCGACATCGAGTATATGCGTGATCACATGGAGAAGCTTTAAACTCCTCGGAATAAATTGTAACCTCTTATGGGTGTTATCTGTAATCCTGTGTATTTGTTTTGTGACTCTGCTATGTAGCACTCCAGTTCTTTATGGCACTGACTTTTGACTGAATTATCTGGTGTAGTTCGTTGTTTTGTTTCTGTTTTATCATTGTGATCTTGACAAATCGAGCCACTTTTTGTGGTTGGTTTAGATTAGATTCTTTTTGGTTGAATATCTGGATAAAATTTGAGGTTCTATTTGAATTGACGGTAGGAAAGGTAATTTATTTTTAATCTGGCTTTTAAAAAGTTTGATTGAATAATATATTTATGTTTAGATTAGCTTTTATAAAAATTAATTTATAAAGGAGAAAGGCTATTTGAATTATGATCAGATAACGGGATAAGTGAGTTGAGTTTGTAAAATAGTCAATATAGGTATGACTTTCATTAAATAATGAAAAATGACTAAAAATATTAATTTACAAAATATAATAATTTTAAAATATTATAATAGAAAATTTTATATTTAATAAATAAAATGTATTTAAATTAGAAATCATAATAATGTAAAAAATTTTGGACCAAAAAATATTACATGATTAATTGGATAATATACTCTGCACAATTTATATAAATATAAAATAAAAATAATATTACAAATTAAAAATATTATAAAGACTGTGGTAAAAATTATTTTCACTTAAGAGAATGTTAAAAATTAAAAAATAAATATAAAAACTGATTGGCAAGCCTAAGAAATATGTAGAATTATAAAGAGAAGTATAAGAACAACATAAATATATGGGTAAAAATTTCTTCTAGTTTCAAAATACTGCTTTTACATAAGTTATAAGTAAGTTTTATGTGTTTATATAATCATGCTTAAAAAACAACTTTTGACCCATAAGTCATATTAGTCAAAAGTTGTTTCAAATAGCTTTTAAAATTGACTTATTACACCTATAAGTCACTTTTTAAGTATTCTTTGGCTGCTGAACTACCCCATCATACAGGCACTGAATTTGAGGGAGTGATTGGAAATGCTTTACAGAACAAAAGATTCAAGCTTTTTGCTAGTTTATCATAGTAGGAATTACTTCAGCAACCACCATGACCGCAATATGATTGATGCTTCTCACAGTGTGCGAGTTACTCCAGCAACCTCACTATTTGTGATTAACGGTGGCAATGCGAGACTTAGGGACCGTTTGGATTGCACTCCAAACCTTCGTTTGGAGGCCCAAACCAAGGTTTGGCCAAAATGTCATCTAAACGGTCATGCAAATTTGGAAAACCAAGGTTCTGGTAAAACCATGGTTTCAACGGTTGAAACCATGGTTTGGCTAGCAGCACAATTTTTCTGCTTTTCGGATATTTGCTGAAAGGTGCGGGTGGGCCCCTCCACAAATGACCAAAGGCTCCATTATTGCTCTGAATAATTCACTCCTCTCGTTCACACCTCCAGTTCTCCCGTCGGTCCTCGCACCCCACGCAACACCATCCTTCACAGTCTGCACCACGGTCTTCGTCTCCTCCTTCACAGAACCAGTCGCTGCTGGTGAAGAAGTCGCCGTGTAGCCACGGTTTGAAGAAGTCGCCGCCGGTGAGAGAAATCGCAGCTCCATGGTTGAAGAAGATTGCAGCTATTTCTGGCGCTTAGGTTCGGCGTGAAGCATTTGGCTGTGGTCGTCGGTCGGTGTTCCCTGGTTCAGATCCGTCGCTCAGGTAAGGTGGCTCAGATCCGCAATGTTCTTCTTCTCCATAGCCCCTGTTTCTTGCTCTGTAAATTAATCGGCGTGTTGCGAGCTGGACCTTCTGGTTCTGGGTCTTCTTCCGCCTTCAATGAAACCGAAATCATTGATGCTGGGTTTAGGAATCGTTTGTCGTTGATGCTTGCTGGGTTTAGGAATCGTGAGCTTGCCATGAGAGTTTGACTCGTTAATTATCCGTTCGGAATCGTTGATGCTTGCTGGAAAAATTCTGATTTGTCGTTGATGCTTGCTGGAAAAATTCTGATTTGAACATTGATGTTGTTCGGCCGTTTGTCGTTGATGCTTGCTGGAAACTTGCCATGACCCGTTGAATGTCCGTTCGGATAAATTCTGATCTGAATATGTTAGTAATCTTGCTTATTAATATTTGGTTTATGCGTGGCATAGGACAGAAATTATTCGGTTGGTTTGAGCCTGATATATGGTATTTTCGGTTGGTTTATAATGTCTGAATTTTTTTTTGGTTCTGAGATATGTTTATCTTATGCACAAATATACCAAATGCAAATCTTTGTGTTAAATGTTTCAATCATGGTAACAAAAATGTTCAACATTTATAATTTTTGTCGCATCACGGTTTGTCGCCTGACTGTAGTGAATTTTTTTTTTCAGTGCTGGCTTGAGGTGTTTGGTTGGTGCTGATTTTTCTTCATTGATAGTTGTGGCTGACGTTTTGGTTTCAGTGGTGGGTTAATTTTCATTCATGGATTCATTTGTGTAGCTTGGTTTATCTGATTTCGGTTTGCTTCCTTTGTTGAAACCGAAACATCGTGCTACTCTCAAGGATGGTCTTTGCTTTCGGGGCCAGAGGATCAGTTTTCGGTTCATATAGTTTGACTAGTTTTTTTAGAGATATATTTGTAATCCTTATGTTTTATTTTTTGTAATCCTGTTCTAAACAAAATTATAGGATGTTGTATTTGTGGTAATCAAATTTAATTTATTTAATTTTTTTCTTGTCATTAAAGGAATGGGAACATAGTTTCATTTTATGTTGGATTAAAAAAATTAATTACATGTTATAAAAACATAGAATGAATTTCTTTTTGTTTGAAATAAAAATGAAGGAAAGAAAAATGTTAATATGGTATTCATAGTTGATTTGGGTAACAATGACACTTGTTATTTCAATTGATTTTGAGTTGATTAACCTGTGATGACTGAAGAGCTGTAATTGTGCTATAGCATAATGCGTAAGAATACGGTGAAAGCTTCATGGGACCTACGAACCACGAAAGTGTTTATTGATCTATGCATTGAACTTGTGCAACAAGGGGAAAGAAAAGGTACTAGCTTAACAAAGAAAGCTTGGGATATTCTGGCTGATAAATTTACTGCCAAAACTGAAAGAGTGTATGAAAAAGCTCAATTTAAGAATAAATATGATTCCCTACGAAAGGAGTGGCAGACATGGGATAGGCTGCTTCGTGAGACGGGATTGGGATGGGATACTGAAAGGAATACTGTCAGTGCAACTGATGATTGATGGGAGAGAAAAATAAGGGTAATTATTGAACCTTTTGATCTTACATTTTTCTCTACTTGTTAATGTTTTGTGTATATTTACTGTTTTTGGAATATTTTATGATATTATTGGTGTCTAATGTGCAGGAAGTTCCAAACTACGAAAAATTCAGAGAAAGAGGACTTCAATTTAGGGATCAATTGACTCAACTATTTGGAAGTGTGGCTGCAACTGGACCACAAGCATGGGCACCTTCTTCCATGACACTTCCAAGTGAAGGAACACCGAATGAAGATTTGGAAGAAGGGTCCGGAGATAGTGATGAAATTTTAGGTGCACCAACTGGTATAAGTGGGGAATTTAACACAGTGAACTTCAATGATAATAGTGGAGGTAGTGGAGGCAACACTGAATTGAGGCAGGATACCAGTGGTGGGGGTACAAGCAGAGGTAGGAGTCGACCTAGTAGCTCACTGGGGGTCAGAAGGAAGAGTGAAGTCAAGAAGAAACGCACATCTCCCTCTATGAAAATAGCGGATGCAATTAGCAAGATTGCTGAAACAAATATTTCTGAGGCCGAGCGTGGAAATGAGGTAATTTCACGAGCAGAAGCGAGAAGGTTGGAAGAAGAAGCGCGTGCTTATGAGATTTCAATTAGGGGAGTCCTGTTCTCACCTGAAAACAGTTCCTGAAGTTGTCAGTGATCCTGATTTCTTTAGACGGTGCACACAACTCCTTATGGAACGGCAGGAGGCACGAGAAATGTATGCAGCTCTGAAGGATCAGAAGGAACAACTTCTACCCATTTTAGAGCATTTTACTAGGGATTTATGACTTGTTTATTATATTAGACAGTTCCATATGTGTATGTTTTATGTGACCAGTGGATTGTTATATGAATCAGACAACTCTGTAACTTTTATAAATGTTTCGTAATTTCTACGTAGGAATTCTAAACTTTATGTGTATGTGCACAGGATAAAACGAATATGGATGATGAAATTAAACATGTGGAAGAGCATGCTAAGGGACGGAAAAAAAGAGTTAACAAAGTTGCAGCATTGGTTGGTGCATACGCTACTTTGAACTTGTGTAAGGAGCCTCGGCATACAAGTGCTTATACAGGCTGCATATGGGTAAGGGATGTTTTAGATGGCAACTCCAGTCGTTGTTATAACATGTTTAGGATGGAACGGGATGTGTTCTTAAGTCTGGTGGAACAATTGCAACAACATGGTCTAGAAGAAACTAAAAATATAGGGATACATGAATCAGTTGCAATGTTTTTACATACCGTTGGGCATGCACTTAGTAGCAGAATGCAGCAAGAAAGATTTCAACATTCAGGGGAGACAATTAGTAGACATTTTCATAATGTCCTAATGGCATGCTGTAGACTTGCCATGTCTAATATCAAACCAAAAGATCCAACATTCCGGCATGTTCATACAAAAATTCGGTTTGGTAAATACTGGCCTTTTTTTAAACATGCTATTGGAGCAATTGATGGCACACATGTTTCCTGCGTTGTCAGTGCAACAGATCAAACTAAATTTATCTCTAGGAAAGGAACAGTGTCACAAAATGTCATGGCGGTTTGTGATTGGGACATGTGTTTTACTTTTGTCTTGGCCGATGGGAAGGTAGTGCACATGATGCTCGGATATTTGATCATGCCCTCACAACTCCTTCAATGAACTTTCCCCATCCACCTGAAGGTATTTTTTTATTTCCTATATTTTTTTTATATTTAGCTTAACAATAGAAACATAATTTACAATAATTTCATTTTTTATATAGGAAAATATTATTTGGTGGATGCTGGATACCCAACACCGAATGGATATCTCGGCCCATACAGACGGGAGCGTTACCATTTGCCTGATTTTCGAAGGACATCTGGGTTTGAAAATGACAATGAGATCTTTAATTATTTCCATTCAAGTTTAAGGAGTACAATTGAAAGAACTTTCGGAGTTTGGAAAAAAAAGTTCGCAATCTTACAAAACATGCCATCTTATGATTTTGAAACACAAGTTAAAATCGTTTGTGCAACGATGGCTATACATAATTTTATTAGAATGACATCTATTACTGATCCTGGATTCGTTCAGTTGGAAGAAGAAGGTACTTATGCAGAAGATGATGATGATGGGGTTAGATTTTCACGTATACATTCATCAATTCAATCTTCATCTTACATGGCTCAGGTTCGTGACAGCATAAGAGACGAACTTGTTAATTCAATACGAGGATAGTAGTCATGTCTTATTTATTTCCTTTTATCATAGATTGTAATATGTAGTTAAAAACAAAACCTATTACAAATGCTTTGTATCGATGCATCATCTTAATGATTATGACACTTCTTTATTTATATTTCTCTTATTAATATTATGCCTTATATTCTCAAGCTAATTATTACTTACTTGAATAATTAATAAATTATTTTAAGACGTGTTTATTCTATTTTATCAAACAATATCATCCCATTTTATGTTTATAATCTTCATGAAAAATACATGACTTTCTGTTTGCAACAAAATAATTCTTCTCCTCTAAAAATATTTTTCACTCTTATATTTTATGAATATATATGTGTGGTGACAATTAATTAATTAATTGTATTAAACATCAGAGGTTATTATACATGTAGTATGTTATTACAAAAAGTAGTTGTGAAAAAATGTTATGGGATTTCACGTTTACAATCTTTAAACCAAATTAATATTTTTCTGTTATAAAAAATCATTTTTCTATAAACATATTTAATATTATGTTTTATAAATATATGTACACATATTAATTATGTATTAATTATATTATCTTATATATTATTAATTATGTTAGTAAAAAAATTTTCATTAACAATTTTATTTCTTCAAATCAAAATAAATCATAAAATCTATCCTTTATATAATTATCATATTAACTTATACCCTTTTTGGTAATTTCACATGTAAAAAGCACTTCTGGTAATAACTATCCAAACACTCTCACTTCTCAGAATCACTTTTTCTCAGAATCTATTCTCCACAGAATCTATTCTCCAGAATCACTTTTTCAAACCACGGTTTGAAGTCATCCAAACACACCCTTAGTATAGGCCTAGCTATGTAATTTCAACTAGTGGAGATTAAACTTGGGTTATGATTTCACTGAAAACTATCCCACTCTGCACACTTTTTCCCCCAAAATAATTAAAGGCATTTTAGTCATTTCTCCAAAACATGCAAATTCTAAATTCATATTTCATATCCATTTGATTATTTCACTTATTTAAATGTCATTTTGTTTTTTTTAACTTCAATGAGTATTTTCTGATCAATTTCTCAAAATGTAAATATGAAGTCTATTAACGTCTACTGCAGTGCAGCTTTCCATCGGAAAAAAACTTGCCACCACAAAATCAACAAAAACGTTATTTAGGGTATATTAAATATTAATTATTGCACATATAATAATTTAAAAGTTTACTGGATACTATCCTCATTTTTAATATTTTCATGACTTGCGCTCATTTTTATTATTCAGTGTCTATATAAATAGGTAAAAAGATCTATCGGAAGAATAGCTCAAAGAATTACACCGTTATTTTTTTTCAACATAAGAATTATCCTATTAATGACTTAAAGAAATGCAGCTTTAACTCTCTAAGCGAATTAAATCTAACGTTCAAATTATCACAAGATTAAAGAAAAAAATAATTCACTTCAACTGATGTTAACCCTAAAAACGTGGAGGGCATGGCCATCGGGCTTTCCTATTTTAATTAATGATAGCATGACTTTGACTTTGAAGTATCGATTGGTTTTCTTATATATATCGTGGATGGGAAGTCAATGGGAAGTGTCACGGACTTGGTCGTAATTCCAACAAACCGTGCGGCCTAGCAAACTTCTTGCCTTAAGTTGCTAGTCAGCCTACTCACGAAGGAACAGGAGACTCAAAGAAAGAACTTTGTATTGATCTCTTAAAGTACTTACAACACTCTCACTTTCTTGAGTGTGAGAAATGAATGAGGGGGAGGGGTATTTATAGTTCTCCACCTCCTCAATGGACGGCTAAGATCTACTTGATCTAACGGTTACAATGTTGTATCTAGAATACTCTACAAAAATATCTAGATATTTACAAAGGGGTTAGGTGTCTCTACAATTATCTATAGTATTCTGGAACCCTCCAAGCTTCCCCAACAAGTTCCACACATTTCTAGAGAGTTCCGGACTTACCCAAGACTTTCGTGGACACCTTTGGACAGTTCTGGGCAGCGAGCCTTTGTGAAATTTTGGGCAAAACATGAGCGGTGCGTTACATTCTCCCCCACTTAATGTGGCGACGTCCTCGGCGCATCCCTCTTGTATGCCTCAATCTTCTCCTTATAGTCCCATAAAGCCAGCTCGTGTTCCCAGCTTGCTTCACTATCAGGAGACCCTTTCCATTTAACAAAGTATTCAATGTAGCTCGAATGACTCCCACGTCTCGGTATTACTCGGTGCGCGAGGATTTCCTCAACTTCCCGTTCTGCCACCGTAGTAATTGCTGTAGGGGCTCTTCTAGACTCACCTCTACTTGGTTCATCCTTGTCTTTGTTGTATGGCTTCAGTAGACTTACGTGAAAAACAGGATGCATCTCCAAGTGTGAAGGTAGAGTCAAGCGATAGGCTAGCTTACCGATGCGTTTCTCTATAGGAAACGGTCCTTCATAGCGCCTCACTAGCCCTTTATGAACCTTGGCGAACCGTCGGCTTTGATGAGGAAGGAGCTTCACCATGACTAAGTCACCTTCCTCAAACTCTAAGTGCCTCCTCTTAGCGTCGGCCCACTTCTTCATCTTTTTCACGGCCTTAGCTAAGTACGCCCTTGCCATGTCTGATTTTTCATGCCCCCCTTGGCAAACTTGAAAGCTGAAGGACTCGGGCCTTTATAGCCAACAGCTAAAGTGTGCGGAGTCATCGGTTGTTGCCCCGTGGCTAACTCGAACGGACTTGACCCAGTTGATTCACTTTTCTGCAAGTTGTATGAAAACTGGGCAATGTCCAAGAGCTTAGCCCAGTCCTTCTGGTTGGCACTTACGTAGTGCCTCAAGTATAGCTCAAGTAAAGCGTTCACCCTCTCCGTTTGGCCATCGGTCTGCGGGTGAAAGCTTGTGGAAAAGTTAAGTTCGAACCCCATAATTTTGAAGAGCTCCATCCAAAATCTTCCTGTGAAGCGAGTGTCCCGATCGCTCACAATAGTCTTTGGTATGCCCCAATACTTTACCACGAACTTGAAGAATAACTTCGCAGCATCTTCTGCAGTGAATTTGGTTTGGACTGGTATGAACACTCCATACTTGCTAAACCGGTCCACCACCACCATAATGTTGCTGCATCCTTCTGTCTTCGGCAAACAAGTGATGAAGTCCATGGAAATACTTTCCCATGGTCTCTCGGGAATCGGAAGTGGCTCTAGTAAGCCAGAAACGGGGCGCTGTTCCACCTTGTCTTGCTGACACACAAGACAAGTCTTCACGTAGAGCTCTACATCATCTCGCATCTGGGGCCAAAAGTATGCTCGCTCAATGAGTGCCATCGTGCGTCGAACTCCGGGATGTCCAGCCCACCTCGAGTCATGGCACTCCTTAATGATCTCCTTCCTTAAGCCTTGCCATTTCGGCACGTACACTCGGTTTCCTTTGGTTATGAGCACCCCATCCTCAAGCCAAAACCGGCGTGTCTTCCCTTGACTTGCCAATTCCATCAAACTTTTGGCTTGTGGGTCTTGCTTTAGTCCCTCCTTGACTCGATCAACCAAAGGGAAACTCGGGCTAGTGATGGAGGCAAGTTCAGCCTTTCTACTCAATGCGTCGGCCACGACGTTCCCTTTTCCTGGCTTATACTCCATCACAAAGTCGAACTCTGCTAAGAAGGCTTGCCACCTTACCTGCTTCGGTGTAAGCTTCTTCTGCCTAAGGAAGTAACTCGTGGCGACATTATCGGTTTTCACAATGAACTTGGTACCCAGCAAATAATGTCTCCACGTTCTCAGGCAATGCACCACGGCCGTCATCTCTTTCTCTTGGACTGTGTAACGCCGTTCTGCATCATTGAGCTTACGACTCTCGTAAGCCACCGGATGACCTTCTTGCATTAGGACTCCTCCTAAGGCGAAGTCCGAAGCATCCGTTTGTACCTCGTATGGTTTGGTGTGGTCAGGCAAGGCCAACACCGGTTCCTTGATCACGGCTGCTTTCAGCTCCTCAAAAGCGGCTTGACACTTATCATCCCAATCCCATACTCGGTTTTTCTTTAAAAGATCAGTGAGGGGGGCGGCTATCGCAGAGTAGCCTTTGATGAATTTTCGATAATAGTTGGCCAATCCAAGGAAAGAACGAAGTTCGGGTACCTTCCTTGGCGGCTCCCATTCCTGTATAGCACGCACCTTGGACTCATCCATCCGTAGTTTGCCCCCTCCGACAATGTGCCCTAAGAAAGTTACTTCCTGTTGAGCAAAGGCACATTTCTCCTTCTTGACGTACAACTCGTTCTCCCTGAGGACTTGGAAGACTTGCCTAAGATGCTTCACGTGCTCCTCCAACATCTTGCTATAAATGACAATGTCATCCAAGTATACCACCACGAACTTGTCCAAGAACGGTTGTAGGACTCGATTCATGAGGGTGCAAAATGTTGCTGGTGCATTTGTGAGTCCGAAAGGCATCACAAGAAATTCATACGAACCATACCTCGTGACACATGTTGTCTTTGGTTCGTCTCCCTCGGCTATCCGTACTTGATAATATCCCGACCTTAGATCCAACTTGGTAAACCAACGAGCTTGGCCAAGTTGATCAAAGAGATCGGCAATAAGTGGGATTGGGTACTTGTTCTTCACCGTGATCTTGTTAAGCGCCCGGTAGTCGATGCATAACCGAAGTGACCCATCATGCTTCTTCTGGAACAATACCGGGGCTCCATAAGGTGCTTTTGATGGACGGATATATCCCATGTCCACCAACTCCTTAATTGCCTCCTAAGTTCCTCAAGCTCCGGAGGGCCATACGGTAAGGCACTGCCGCAGGTGGTGTGGCACCAGGCACCAACTCTATCTTGTGGTCCACCTCTCTCTTTGGTGGCAACCTCTTGGGCAACTAGGGTGGCATCATGTCCTTGAATTCTTCTAGGACATGCTCAATACACCTCGGGAGGTTTTTAGTTGGCGAGGCTATTGCTTCTTCTTTCAAAGCGACTAGATATGTGAGCTGCTTCTTCTTTATGCCTTTGGAGAGTTGCATGGCCGAAATCTGCTTTTCTCGGAGTTGGGTTTCCCGTTCTAGAGGTACTAGTCGGGTGTTACCTTCTTCCAAGATGCACATCGTGTTGGCAAAGGGGATTGGCACAGCCTTAACCTTATCCATGAATTCCATACCCAAGACAATTGGATAGTCATCCATGGTGACAATGGAGAAGTCTACGAGGCCGTTCCAATCGCCCAAGCTTACCTTGACATCGCGAGCAACTCCAAAGGTAGCCCTCGGTCCTGAATTGACTGCCTTAAGCCAACCACGTTCTCCTTGGTAGTGAATGCCCAACTTTTTGGCCTCTTCCACTCTAAGGAAGTTGTTGGAAGCTCCCGTGTCCACAAGTGCTTTGACGGTGTGTCCTCCAATCTCGGTTTTCCACAAATAACCGTCCCTTCCTTCCGGACTTGGGCATCTCCACCTTTGCCTTAATTGCATTGAGGAGTTGTAGGGATCCTACTCTCTCCTCTTCTTGTTCCCGTTCCTCCCTTTCCTCGATCAATGCCGAAAGTTTAGCCTTCTTTGGGCAATCCCTTGCTTTATGTGGTCCTTCACAAAAGAAGCATTTAAGTGATGGCCTTTCTCCAGCTTTGTACTCCTTAGGACCCTTCGACTTGTCCGTGGTCTCCTTGCCTCGGTGATGCTCTCCCCCACTCTTTCCCTTGCCGCCCTTGTCTTTCAGCTTTGGCTTCTCGGGTTTCTTGAACTCAATAAGGGACTCAGCAATGGAGATAGCGGTGGTCAAGTCTTGAGCACCACGTCTCTGGATCTCAAGTTTAGCCCACTGTTGCAATCCATCCATAAAGGCAAAGAAAGCTTCTTTATCAGGATAGTCAGGGATCTCAAGCAGTACCTCGGTGAATTCCTTCACATACTCGCGAATGCTTCCCTTGTGTTGAAGACGCCTTAGCCTACCCCTGGCCTCTTCTTCAACATTGCTAGGATAAAATTGCTTCCTGAGCTCACCCTTGAATTCAGCCCAAGTGTCTATGGTGCAAGTGCCTTTCTCTATGTCCCCTTGTCTCCTCCTCCACCATACCATAGCGGTGTCCTCGAGGTAGAGACATGCCGTGCTAACCTTGAGTGCATCGTCGGTAACGACGTTCGCTCGAAAGTATTGCTCCATACTCCATAGAAAATTATCTAGTTCCTTCGCATTTCTTGTCCCTTTGAAAGCCTTAGGTCGTGGAACATCTACTTTAGAGGATGTAGTCCTTACATCAGACATTGACGGACTTCCTTGTGCAAGAGCCTTCTTGCACAAGATGAGCTCCCCTTCGGCACTCTCTAACTTGCGCGAGACCCTCTCGAGTTCTTCACGGATCGAAACCTCATCCCTGTGAGACTCTTCCATGGCCTTCATGTTGTCGAGACATTGGGCGAGGACTTTGTTCATGGCGGCCTGCATCTCCTCACGGAACTCGTCCATGTTTTGCCCCATCTCCTCGAACTTCTCCTCCCCGTCGGCTATTGCAATCTCCACCTTGGCTAGCCGTGTCTCAAAACCCTCCATGGTTTCCCTTGAACTAGATCTCTGGGCTTTAAATTTCTTCTTGACTCCCTTGGACATATTGATAGTCTCGCTTCCGCCTTCCATCTACCTCTATGTTCCAACGGTCTTCAAACCTTGGCTCTGATACCAACTGTCACGGACTTGGTCGTAATTCCAACGAACCGTGCGGCCTAGCAAACTTCTTGCCTTAAGTTGCTAGTCAGCCTACTCACGAAGGAACAAGAGACTCAAAGAAAGAACTTTGTATTGATCTCTTAAAGTACTTACAACACTCTCACTTTCTTGAGTGTGAGAAATGAATGAGGGGGAGGGGTATTTATAGTTCTCCACCTCCTCAATGGACGGCTAAGATCTACTTGATCTAACGGTTACAATGTTGTATCTAGAATACTCTACAAAAATATCTAGATATTTACAAAGGGTTAGGTGTCTCTACAATTATCTATAGTATTCTGGAACCCTCCAAGCTTCCCCAACAAGTTCCACACATTTCTAGAGAGTTCCGGACTTACCCAAGACTTTTGTGGACACCTTTGGACAGTTCTGGGCAGCGAGCCTTTGTGAAATTTTGGGTAAAACATGAGCGGTGCGTTACAGAAGGCAGTGGAGAGAAACCGATCCCGCGAAGCACCGGATGGAAGCGGCACACGTGACCGTGCCAATTTCTGAAATTTGGCGGGTTGCCACGGGTGAATTTCGCGCAAGGGGCATTTCCCTCATTATTTGGCCTCGCACTAGGGTTTTGCGTGTATTCACGCTCTGGGTTTTTTGTCTGCGGTCAATCTGTTTTCTCAGTCTGTAGCTGCAATTTACTTATTCGGCTGGTGCCGCAAAACCACCTCTCGTCAATTGTCATTCCATTCTCCTTCATGCCTTCCTTCGCTGCAAATCTTACTTTCACTTGCCCGACTGTTTCATTTTCTCGGGGAAAAATCTCTTATCTCGGCTCATCATCATATATTGACTACTAACCGCTCCTTCCTTTCTGTTAATCTCGGTTATTCCATCCCCATTGCTTCATGAGTCTATTGTTAGGCCGTTGGATTTAGTTAGCGTTTCATCGTGATTAAATTTTAGGGCTCTGCTTTCTATTCATTTTTTGCGTACTTAGAGTATAAACATCATGAAACCGGATCCATTGAAAGGTGTTTCTCACACGGAATTATTTACTGGACCGCCTTTATTTATTTGGGTATTTATCATCCCGGTTTATTCCGACGGCCGAACCCCGAAACTCTCTGGGTCCGAGATGAGTACAGTTCGTTATCATTCCCGCCTTCCTCCCCAGTTTAAAACCTCCCCCCTTCCTCCTCTTGTCACTCCGCTGAGAAAAAGTCTATCGCACAGTTTAAAATCTCCCCGCTTCCCGAATTCTTCTTTCTTCTCCTTCTGCTTGGGCTCTCCAATGGCGGAGAGCCTACTAGCTGTGATTGAAGTCGCCCCCAACCATCAAGTCGAGGAGTCACCATTGCGGAAGGGGACCCTAAAATCTTTTATATCCAGAGTAAAAACAGGGTGTTTGGAATATTTTCTGACCCCAACAGTGTCCGTCAAAAAACCGGCACCAGACGATTAGGAAGGTAAACTGGACTAATCCTCAAAAGTCGAGAGAAGTGGAGCCAGAAAATATTTTAAACACCCTGTTTTACTCTGGATATAAAAGATTTTAGGGTCCCCTTCCGCAACGGTGACAATGTCACCATTGTTTCCACCAATGGCAAAGAGTTTGTCATGCCCTTTAATACCCACGGAAGGAGCCATTTTCTGGGAATGCGCTCCAAGACAACTGGCCAATTCTGGGCCACTCAAGGGCTCCCCAAGGGATCAGATTTTACCCTATGGCTTATGCGTACCGGACCTCGGGTCCGGTTCCTCGTTTCTTGAAGTACGTTACGTGCCTTTTTTTTTTTTTCTTTTCTTTTCGTCGATTTGCCGTAATTCTTTATTATTAGTTCTCCGAGGTTCTTTTTTTTCTCCCTAAATTTAATGATTTAAAGTTTGTTTCTTAGTCTCGTCAGGTGCAGAGAAGAATCGGCGCTCTTGTTTCTTAGATGTATGTACCTGTACTCTTTTCTTTGTTCATTTCTTTTTTTCAAATTTTAATAATGACTCCTTATTCTGTTTGTTAGGCCGAAGACTACGTACGCGAAGATTTTTGTCGGAGGCTGACGTTTTTGTGGCTGTTTTTTTTTTTCTTTTTTCTTTTCTTTTTCGTGGGTAAAATACCCATTGTGATTTGTGATACAATGAACAGTTGGATTCCAAACTCTTATCATCTGAATAGTTGGAATAAATAGCATTTTTATGCCCCTCCAATGGCTATGCGCCCGTAAAGGTTTTACTCTGAATTTAACCTACATAATTGCTTTTCAAAACTAACGTAACGTAGTATGTGTGTCTGTGTGCGCGTGTGTGAAATATATCTTGACATGAAAAACCCAATTTATCATATCTTTCTGATCGTGCAATGATACAATTCAAGCTGTAATTGAAGCTGGTTATGTCGTCGGCTTGTTGAGATTTTCTTGTGAGTACTCTGGTTCTCTTTTATGGTTGTTCAATAATGCATTACATTTTGGCAAGAAACTTGTAATCCTCTGCTCTTACGCAGGCACCCACCGCTTATTCCTACCCTTCGTAATTGTTCACAAACCCGTCTTGTTCATAGTGCTCGCTTTTATTTTAATTTCAAGGTAAGAAATGGTAGCATTCCTTCATTTGTTGTTTAGTTGAAGAATTGTCTCTTAATTGTTGCTTCACATGTTCATATTTTCTTAGTGATGTTTATTAATGTTGGGCATACTGAAGAAATCTTTTCAGTTGGTGCCCGAGCCTTCCTCTGCTCTTTCTAGCTATGCTAGTTCGTGTTCACATTGAATGTTAATGACTTGTATCTGTCTGCTTACAGTCGATTCTTTCTTAGTTTGTTTCTAGTTTACTCCCCACCTTTCCAAAAAATGTTTTTTTGTGCGCGCTCGAGCGCGCAATTTATTAGTGCCAAGTCATGTTGAGACCTCTGCATTGTGTATTTTGATTCGTGAACAATCTTGAGATTTAATCGTGACTGGTATAAGATAGATAAATTAACTTGATTCTTGCTCTTAAGACTTCTTCAAGTGTGGCCCCTGTAGGACTCCTTTGAGATTTCCTCCCTACCCCTAAATCATTTACTGAATTGATGTGTTATGTCTTGAAAGAGACTTGACCTTGCCCACTATTTAGGTTTTTGTTTATTTTGTCTGAATGTGCTTCTGTTCATGTATAGGTCATCCCCAAAATATAAACTATCACAGCCTAAAGAAGGAACCTGTTGGACAATATCAGATATCATAGCGGGGAATAAACAACAGATTCGGGTTTGTTTTTAAGTCTCCCGTGTTCTTTTTTGCTGTAATGACATATTGGGACGCTTGAAAATTGTAATTTTATCCGTTATCATTTTGACGGAAAAATACATTTTTCCCTCTTGAGCAGGGGCTGTAATCGAAGCTAATATAATTGGTCTTCTTGCCGAGTTTGGTGTTAAGAAAGAGGCAGCTTGGGCTATCTCTAATGCTACATCTGGTGGATCTCATGATCAAATCAGGTATAGGAAGAAGCTTCTTGTAGTTTTCCCTGGGATTTAGTGGTGTCGCAATTCTGTGAGATGTTGATTGTATTTCTTTGATTGACAGATACCTAGCAAGGGAGGGGTGTATTAATTAAAGAATCACGGTAATTGCAATTTCTGGTTTTTGTTTAGTAAAATACCAAAAAAAAAAAAAGTAGAATTTTAAACACGCATTAACAAATCATATACCCATTTAGGCAGTGCAAAGGTATGGATGCATGGATTAGATACTTCTATTTCTCACTTACCTCCAGTCAATTAAGCAGCTTCAGTTTAATGCTTACTTTTCTCACTAGCTGGAAATTAATTATGATCCGGAATGAAGTTCAGTGAGTTCGCTGGTGAATTATTGGATGCATTGACTCGTCGCAGGGGCATTACCTCTGCTTCCATAACCGAGGATGAGTTACGGGAATTTTGGGAACAAATCACGAACCAAAGCTTTGATTCAAGGCTCCAGACCTTTTTCAACATGTAAGCTTTTCATTTTTGATCTCATTCTTCCTTCGAGCACTTAACGAGGCAGGATATTATTAATGATATTATTATTGCTTAAGCCGGGGAAGTGTGAGAGATTTGTTGTCAGGACTCTGGATCGTCGTTAAGCTAAAAGAACAGTAGTCAAAATTAGTGTACTTTTGCTAATTTTCATCGTGGTACCTCGCATTTAACTTCTTCCAAATCTTGAAACTTTAAATTCCTATGCAACTTTGTTTTTACATATCTTTTGTTTATCGTAGTTTTTTTTTGGGTGGGCAATTCTCGTTTTACATGATATGTCAAGTTTCTCCTTATGACACTGCTTTGAAATTCAGGTGTCTATAACATAACATCGATTTGAGGAAAAAGAAAGTCACGGTAACACAGAACGTAGACAGCAAGGCGCTGATAAAGAAGCTAACAAAATCAGGGAAGCATGCATAGCTGGGGCCTGAAAAGTCCGATTCAAAAAAGAAAAAGCAAGGGAAATCTGAGAGCCAAGAGAAACAGAGCGACCCCGAGAGCAGAGAAGATAACAAGGATGTGGACGTGCGAGTGGAAAAAGCGGTGTGCGGTTTCAAGAACCAAGGCCAGAGTTGAAGCAAGTTGTGAGTGTATCGGCCGGTAACCAGCGCCACTGCTGGGGTCCAACGAAAATGAAGCTGGGAACGAGAGAAGTGGCGGTGGAGAGAAGAAGAAGAAGGGGCATAAGGGAATAACAGTGGTACCGAGGGCCGTGAACGTTCTGGTGATGGCCCGGCGAACCAGGCATATGTTCGAGTGCTGGAAGCGGTCCCAGTTCCAAGCCCAGCCAATCAGAATCTTCCAGGTCATCACATCGGCCATCATTACCCACCCCATTCGTACTACGCGCCACCAGTGTATACGTTGAACTGTCACACAGCATATCCCGGCAACAGTGACAGCACAGCGAATTATAACTCCAAAGGATTGTATTCGTACGCCCGCGGACATCCTAGCGAAGGGCCGGGAACGGAGCCTCTGCCGTATGATTTCGAACCGTTTACATTGCGGCCGTCGGATTCTTTTGAGTTCCTTAGCGCCGAGAGTGCAAATGGATGCGCAGTAATGTGAGTACGATCAACGAGCGCGAGGGGTGATTGTGTAGTAATGTGTAGAATATAATGGAGACGCAATGTAGTTTAATTAAATAGGAGGTTTTTCTCTGTAGCTAGGATTTTTATATTAATGATCCCACAATGCAAGTAACTTTTTCGCCTGTACTCAACCTGGCCCTGTATGCGAGTGTGTTTACTTAAATTGTACGTAATTATTTTTCTGACTCGATGGCTTAGGGAGACTAAAACATTCAAAATCAATGTAGGATAAAATTGTGCATACATTGGATTTACTTAAATCAATGTATGTAGGGATTTTGAATGCGGGGTATGTACATGTGTTTCGTATCGTACTGGTTAAATCTAACAGAGATCATAGTCAGATGATGCCATATATATATATATATATTTTACCAGCGATGATGCCCTATATATAGACGTGCATGTATATTCCATACGTCACTTTGATTTTTGTGGGTTCGTAGTTGCTGGTCGGGCCGTGCATAAGAAAAAGACAAAAAGCAAGAGAGTGTCAAAATCAGAATAGCTGAAGTTGTTGAAAGAAAGACTGAGTCCAAAAAAAGAAGTTGTCGAAAGACGGAACTATAGAAATGGCCCCCCAGCGCCAGCAGCATAAAAAGGCACGTTGCGAGGTGGAGGTGGCTCGAGGCTCGGGGGCGGATCAAGTGCTAACAAATGGTTGGTGGGGATTTTAATATTCCACCTCCTATTCTAATGGTAAAATTTTTTTTATAAACTATAGATAAAATCTTATAATTAAGATTGGAGGTACTATTACGAGCGAGACGGCCTTTTCAAAGTGTGGGGTGTGGACGTTCCTCGAGTCTAGTCAGTTATGCGTCTCCAAACAATGCATGGCAGTGACAAATTTCAGGCTAGTGGATGCGGACAGGTGACTGGATTTGGAAAACGGTGGATCAGTGAGGAAGCTAGCTATCATCATAAAAAAATGTGGACCATGCCAGCTCTATAAAGGAATCCTGGAAAGTTTTCAAGTGATGCCTGGTTCAGTCAGCAAGCATGCCTATCGAAACAAGCATATTCTCATTCGAGCGAAGCGCACAAGTTTATCTCTTACACTCGAGGGTACCTGATTCATCCTATATAAGCCCCCTCCACCAGAACCAGTTTATAAGCATCGCGATGCTTATTAATGCCGTGATCTACCTCATCTAAATGTAGCTTCAATTATTCAAGTTTAAATTTTTTTCGCTAATGTTCCAAATAATTTTTTTAAAAAAAAAAACTAACATTAAGAAGTTATTTTTATTTTAGATTCCATATGCATAAAAAAATTAAAAAATAAGCACAAAAAATTAATTCTGCATCGTTGACATTAAATCTAAACAGTTTAGATTTAATGAGTACCATAATGCTTATCATTACTCTGAATACTGAAAATGGATCCACCATCCCAGTCCTTCTCCCATGAGATATTTTTTAATTTCTAAGGACAGGACAAGTCTTTCCTCGTATTCAGCCTGTTTGGCAAGGCGATTTGAGAGGAAAAAAGTAATTTATAGGAGTGATAAATCAGATTGCAAATTTGAAAGTTGTTTGTCACAATTTTTGGCTAATCTGACTTATAGGTCAAAAGTTATTTTTTAAGCACAATTACAAAAGCACTTAAAACTTACTTATGATTTGTACAAAAATAGCTTTCTAGAATTAAAAGATATTTTTGCCCTTATATTTATGTTATTCTTATGTTTCTCTCTGTATATTCTTTATGCTTCTCAATCAGTTTTTAGTTATTTATTTTTAATATTAAGTTTAATTTTTAATATTACTTTTCATTTTATGCAGAGTATATGATCCAATTAATTATGTAATATTATTTAGTTTAAAAATTTTCACATTATTATGATTTCTAGTTTAAATATATTTTATTCATTAAATATGACTTCTTCCCATTATAATAATTTGAAATTATTATATTTTGTAAATTCATATTTTTAATTATTTTTTATTATTTAATAAAAGTTTTATCCATTTTGATCATTCTACAAACTAAATTTACTTATTTAAAAATAATCCAAACAATTTTTTTACTTTACAACTAACTTTTACAAGAGTCAATTCAAACATAAATCACGTTACTTAATCTAACTTTTACTCCATCTGTAATTCAAATATAAATCACATTTGTTACTTTTACTCAATCTGACTTTTAAAAGTCATATTGAAAATAAGTCGCTTTTTTTTTTTTACTGCTAATCCAAACCAACCCATTATCTTGTTTTAAATATAAAATTCTAGTTCATTTTTTCCCTCCGGTGACTTGCTGTTATAATTGACTTGATTATGTTAATACCTTTATATTTTTATTGAATAACTTATATTTACCATCAAGATTACATTACTACCGTTATTTAAAAAAATATCTTAGTATCGTTATGGTTTATACATTCAAGCATCTTCATATTCATCGTGCTTGTTTGTAAAAAATTTATTGATACATTTGTGTGTCTATGATATTATAATTGTAAGGGATTGGAAACGTGTTTCACCCTAAAATACAGATTACACAATAATTTGTGAACGGCGTGTCATGGTATATTTTACGCGACTTACCCGCATGTGCATTGATGCTAGTTAAGCTCTCAAAGGATATTGGATCTAACAGTAAAATTAGGATTTTGAAATATGTGGGCACTAAAATATAATTAAATCAAGCAATTAGTTGCTAAAATACTCTTTTAATCTTCTTTGCTAATCACTTTCAATATGTTTTATACAGATAAAAAAAATCTTAAATTTCATTAACTTTTATTTAAAATTAAACATTTTTTCAATTTTATCCCTATTTAATATATATTATACCCCACGTAGACAAAGCCAACATAATAATAAATGAAGGGTAAAGTTGTCTATTTATATAAAAAAGTTTCTCTCAATATTTTATAAATAGAATAAAAAAATATCTTTTCTTTCTACTTTATAAATAGAATAAGATAACTATTCCAGAAGTATTCATGAAAGAGTATCTAGTACCCACAATTTTTTTTTTTGCTTTAATATATCTTGAAAATTTATTTTCGTAGCAAATATATCCTGCAGTTAACAAATGTTAAGTTTCATGATTAAGTTTTTTTCTCTTAACCTATTTGTGCTGACATGGCCGCTGACTTGAATTAGAAACACAGACAGTGGCTGTTGCCTACTTGTTCACTTCCCCCCTCTCCCTTTCATCCGCTTCCTGATTGCGATCTCTCCCCCAGTCCCTTTCTTTCGTCCCACCACCAAGAAAAATCCTTCCCACCTTCATCCTTGTCGCTTCACTTTGAGTGCTGTCATCTTTGAGTCACAACGCTCTCTGCATTTTCATCTCCTTCTTCCTCTTTCACTCAATCTCCGCAATCCTTAGTAGAGTTGTCAACAATGGTGACTTGGTCTTAAAAGGCTAACCCTCAAAGAACCAGGGTCTAAAAAGACCGTCCTTTTAAAGCTCGACTTTTGGACGTGTGAGTTCAAGACCTAAAAAAACCAGCTTTTTTATATTAATTTTAAAATTTAAATTTTTTTTAATTATTTTGAAATAAAAAAATAAAATAATGAAATTTCTAAAAATTTTATTCAAATTATAATATTAGTAAAATAAACCAATGATGTACAAAGAAAAACATCAAACACTAATGAATTATTATCCAAACTAAAAAAAAAACTAACTAAAATAAAAAAAAGCAGAAAGATAAAAATTAACAACATCAACCTGTCTTTATCTTCATTTTTTTTTTTTGACCAATGTCTTTATCTTCATTACCATCGTCAAGATCAACAACATTTAATTATTCTTTGCTACAGGTAGGCTTTTCTTCAATGATAAAAATATCAAGGTTTTTGTTTTCATCACTTTTATTTTAAATAAAACTATGTAGTAGTTACGAGTATAAATAAGAGCCTAAACATTTGTTAAGACATATGAACTAATGGTAAAAGAAGATTCACTAGTTATTGTAATGATTTAAATACTAAGAATATCAACTATCATCTTTGAAAGAATTAAAAATTGATTTTAACTGTCCTTCACTAGTTCAAGACATCTAATTGTTTTCAACTATATAAATTAAGTATTAGTTCTTTTAAATAATTTTTTAATTAGACTTATCCATAAAAGACTAAGTTATAATTGTATAAATATCTTAATAATAAAAACATAGGTGGGTTTAAAAGGGCTGATACTTGATCCTAACAAGCTAGTCTTTTTATTTTTGACTCTTAAAGTTAACTTTTTTAAACTCAATTTTTTTTAACCTCTTAAAATATAAACCCAGCCCTTCAGCTCATGTTTTGACGGCTCCATCGCTCAGCCGCCACTGCTGCCTCCAACAGTGTTGAATTACGGGTCATCACAAAACATTAGCAATGGACATAAGTTCTGAACACCCGTTACATAAGGATAGAATATTTGCGCCATTTTTCGGACCCATGAAGCAAAAACATCCGAAATTTCTCAGAAAACATGCGCTTTACAGATCGTTTCTACCTTTTATTTCATCAGTTTCTTAGGGCGATGAATTGAGGGAGGAATTTCCACAACATCAGGGTCTCGGCGATTCTCCACGAATGATTTCCTTTAGCCCTGCGAGGACACACAATGATTCCCTCTAGCCCCGTCTCTTTCTCAAACTTACGAGTCAATTCATCAGCACCACTCCCTTCAAAAATCAAAGAATAACTCTGCACGCCTTCATTAAATTGATCTCTGTTCATCAACGCAAATGAACACTTCGCTGCATTCTGACATATCAAACTTGAAAAGGACCACCGGACATTAATTTTGGGGGCGTTTGGTTGAGTCAGTAAGTGCTTTTTAAAAAATGATTTCACGCAATTTAAGATATTTTTTTAAAAAAAATTATGATTTGGTTTCACTTGAAATATCTCTTTTGATGAGCCTGACCACAAAGAACCAAGAAAAAACGTCTTAATATTCACGTAGGTTTATCGTGTTTACGGCGGAAATCCTGCTCCCCTGTACAAATGATTAGCTTCTCCCTGATTTGGCTACTTTTAGGTTTCCCGAAGCCAAGAGGAAATTTTGTGTGTTTACCCAGCCTACCTAATGAATAATGATGGAGAAAACCCTCAGTTGGGAATAAAAACAAAATGATGATGAGGAAGAAGTGATGGAGAAGATTCCCAGGCATGAGTACATGACATCTAAAAATAGAAGACAGTTGGTGATAATTTGTCGGGGTTTTTTTTTATAGATGAAAAGAGTAACAACTAACAATTAAGGGAAATGCTGAGTGATTTTTTTGACCTTGAAGGAAATGTTGTCGATGCTCTTCATGATGTATAAAAGCTACTTATTATCTATAAATAGTAATGAACATCATTTATTGTTTGAGCTTCTTTATAAAATTATATCCGCGTAATTATTATCGCTATACAAATCATTCACAAAGAGTATCTCCGGTTCTAATTATAAGAGCTAATTAACTAATTTGAGGAGATTAAAAAAAAGTTAAGTTAGTTATTTGTCATAAATAGATGTTGTCTTTCCTAAAATATCCTTATTAGTTATGTGTATTAGTTATATTTATCATTGTTAGAAGGACTATTTGAAAAAAATGTATAAATATGAAAGACAAAGTGGATTGGACTCTTATATTTAGGATCAAAATAAAAATAAGACAGGTAATATATTTCTATAGGAAACATAGCTATAAATATATTTTTGGGGTAGTTTATTGAAGACTAAAAAATGTAACTTCGGTTAAACTCAATATAACTGAGTTGAAAGAATTTGCTAAAAAATGGTTTTTAACTAAGTTTGATAAACCAATCCGATTTTGGCCAAAAAAAAAAAACCAATCTGATAATACATCAATATTAATTATAAAGAGACTCTAATTTTTTTTAAAAATAAGATCAAAAATTCAAACTTCCTAAATCAAAAAAAACAAAGCGTGAGAGTTTAGGCCAAATATATGGTAAAAGATTATTTATCATGATTAGAAAATACCACCGTAAATATATAATTATAATTACTACCTTGAATTTAATGAATTTTTTGCCAACTTGAGTTTAATAAAGTTAAGAAATGTTAGTCTGCACTCTGCACTCACTAATTATAAGGAAAATTCCAAAAAGCAACACTACCGTAAATAAGTGTTAAAATTATTATTTTATTTTAAAACTTATTATTGCATACTATTTAGCTGTTATTAGTTTTTTTTTTTTTAACTTCACTGTAATTTTTCCCTAAATGTATGTGCAACTTCAAGTGTTAAAAATTTTTCCCGCTGGCCCTACCCTGCAACCCGCGTGTGAAGTAAATAATCGCGCTGATCTGCTGGTCCTGGTGCATAAATTTCATTTCCTTTACCTGCTTTGGATTCTTGGAAATTGATTGAATCATGGGTGTTGCCATTTGAAAACTATCTGGAGCTCGAAATCGCGCAGTCATTTCAGGCATCGGAGGAGTCTGCGATGGAGGTAGAGTGGATTTTGCTATGCCATGGGATGGTGACTCTGGCACTGGTGGTCTCCTTACTCTGCGGTCAATGGCCCATCTTCCAGGGCACCATCGTCGAACGGCTACACTACTTCCTTACGTTCGGCGCCTACGATTACTTCCTGTACGCTCTTCTTCCCACAAATCCTCTCTACTTCATCCTTTCTTTTACTGTATGCACCGCAATTCCCGTTTCATTTCAGGCGTTTCGTTCGGGCAGTTTTTGGCTCTAAGTGTACGGATGCGATTCTTTCTGTGGAATATTACTGCTGCAATCGGCCCAATCCAATCCTGCAGGTTTCCTCAATCAATATAAGTATTTGCTATGCATTTGTATGATGTAAAATAAGGAATGATTCAGTTCTTAATAGTTGCTCTATATGAAAGTTGGAAAGGGGACTAACCCACTGATTACACCAGAGTTTTAGTTTTAGGTGCTTCGTAACTGTATTCATTAAGCTTTTAGCGAGGCTGCTACTTCGCTCAGAGAACCTTTTTCTGTTCTTTGTTAGTTATCTAAACATATTTCTTTTAATTGCAGATCCTATATCTTGTGATAATCAGCATAACATATTAATTAATCGTAAAGTTTTCCTTTCCCTATATTCCTAGCTACTATTTAAGTGGAATTCACAGGTATTGTGTGACATAGCTGATATATTTACCCTTTTGCTGCTCTGATTTTCATAGCACCATTTTGTCATGAATTTTGCTAGATGATATATGCTCTTTTAGGTACGCAAGCTTGCTGGCAGTTGCCGTTGGAGTTCTGCTCTTTCTATTGACCAGCTTTTCTGATCCAGGAATAATAAGCGTTGGCAATGTTTCTCAGCATCTTTCTTCCTACCCATATGATAATATGATTTATTCAGAGAAAGAGTGTCCAACGTGCAAAATTCCAAAGTGAGTTCGTCACTAGTGTAAAATTTTCATCAAATGTTCCATTTCAGTTTATTTGTAAACTTGTCTTAAATCTTCATGCAGACCTGCTAGGACCAAGCACTGCAGCATTTGTGACCGTTGTGTGGCACGCTTTGACCATCACTGTGGATGGATGGTTCATAATCTAACAGTGCTCTCCCCTTTTATATGATTGTTATGTGGTTTTGATTTAAAATCATTACCCTTTTTTTTTTGGGTTGCGCTTATGAGAATAATTTTCCTTTCAGAACAATTGCATTGGGGAGAGAAATACTCGGTATTTCATGGCTTTTCTTTTCTGGTGAGTGTTACTGTGGTGTGGTTAACGGTGCTTACCCCTATATGCGTGTGATACTATGTGCTTCAACTAGCTTTGCTGCTTAACCTGTGTATTGATTGATCTGTGTTTTGATCTTCCTATCTATGTATATACTTTGATACTAGTTGAAGACATCAAAAGTTGTGGGGAAAAAAACAAAATCCTTGAAATAATATTTGCAAATGAAAAAAGTATATTCTACGTATAAGAAGTGTTCTAAAATATTCCTACTAAAGGTAGGATATCACTCCTACCATGCTTATCCCAAAACCACCTAAAACCGCAAAGTGGAATACCTGTAAATACTGATCAAGTGTAATAGAAATTTGCAGAAGAATTATACATAATTGTTATTGACCTCCCATGAATTCTTTACATCCCATATGTGACTTTCTTTTCCACAGGAAACGTAAGACAAATTGATTTAAGAAGACCATGCTAAATCGCCAAGGAATGTCATTTATGGTGATTATTGAACTACGGTCCCCCCCCCCCCCCCAAAAAAAAAATTGTGATTCAACTGTAGGGTATGGAGTAGCTAGCGAGAGAAATCCTCCAAAACCAATCTTTTCTTTCAACATAAGCTTTTTGTTTGACATTCAATATTTATTTATGTTAATTCCTCACTGTTTCTGGACTAAAGTACTATACCGGAAAAAACATGCTTGTTTCAAAATGTCCTAACCCCAAGCCTTCCCATATACTGATTTTGATGCTGACTTTATATCTCCACCATGAAAGAAAACGTGCTAATTGAAATATCTAAGCTCATTTTTTAATAGGTAAGATAGGAAAGAATTAGGAAAGAGAAGGAAATGAGAGAGAGAGAGAGAGAAGAGAAGGAGACGAGAGACTTGGCTGGGATATACTGCGGTAGCCTGGCATGCTTATAATTATTATGTCTAACCATAAAAAGATATTGAACTCCCATGTTAGAGTTTGTAGGAAAAACACTTGCACGCAAGATGATTTATTTCTGGGGCACGTCTCATTCAGTCGCTTGGTTGATTATTGTTTCACATTCGGTGTGCAATAAGTCATTCCTTTTCTTTCTCCTGTTCAGTCTTATTACGTGATTCTTTAATTATCTTGCAGGCATTTCCTACTATGCCTGTATGGAACAGTTGCCATTGGTCTGATTGTTGCGGGAAAACTACAAGAACTGAGAATTGTACATATTCTAACAGGTAATATTGAAGCAGTTGTAAGATTTTTCTAAGTTGATTTTTATACTAATGCTGAGAACTCTCTCCTTACCACGATGGTCTAGTTTATTATGGAGTGGAGAAATCTTTTCTGGGTTTAGCTCCTCATATTGCACAGGTGAGGGATCTGTTCTTCTATCCTTTATTTCATGCTTCCTACTGTTTCTACTTGCTAGAGTGGGGATTTTCGCCTTATCATGATCTTGTATTCTAATGCTCTCCCTGTTTTCATGATGAAGTGGTTGCTGGGATCCTACAACACTCAAATACTTATTATGGTGTTCCTCTCTATCGTCGGAATGCTACTGGCTGGTTTTTTTGGTTACCATGCAAAGCTCTGCCTCAGCAACACTACCACTAACGAGGTCCTTTCTCTGATCTTGCAATAATTGGTACATGTATTTATTTGTTTCACATTGTCATGATCTCTTTTTGCCAACACACTTACTGTTGCCTTGGTTTTTTCCCTCTTCATGACCAGGTGCATTAAATTTTTACGATTATTTCTTAGAACTCGTATTTTTTTCTCTCTCACTTACAAGGCACTCACGTTCAAATATTTTTCTATAAAGACATTTCTTTATTTTTTTTGGTTCATAGGTTGAATGACACTCAGCTTCCTTTTATGCTCACAATGAAGCTTAAATTAAATTAAATTACTGGTTCATTGTGTTGGATTCCAGACCTTTAAATGGCAAGAGTGCATTAGTCGGCAGAGGAAGCTAAATGAAGCAGATTCCTGTGATGCATTCCCAAGAGCAAGTACGAGTGGTACGAGCAAATGGGAAGCCTTTTTCCGAAGATCATCTCCTGATGAAGTGGATGTTCCGAAGAATAATATTTATGACAGAGGATTCATTCACAATGTGCAGGAAGTTATTTTCCCCCATTCTACAAGACGGTCATTTATTGGAACTAAATCCAAGCCTGGCTAAGACGTAATCGATCTTAACATGCGTCTTGTGACACATTAAATTATTAAAATTCTTATTCGCTTGTAGTTATAGATTTATAATTGTCCCGAAGGTTGTAGTATTTATGTATGAGTAATAAATTCTTGGTAAAATTTTGTAATGTTAAATTAGTAAAAGCATAACTTACAGTAGCCGTATGACATCTCAACTCTCAATATTTAGCCCATTTTGATTTGATTATTTGTCAGTATATCCTTTATCCATTTTTTGCCCTTTTAAATCTTTTAATGAGCTACAAATTTTCTTCGTGCAAAATTGAGCTGCTTAGTATTAGCATTTTTGTCCCAACCTAATTTTTAATAGAAGAAAATAAGCACAATATGAACGTTGTATCAAAGAGCCATTCCCCCTATTATTTTCTGTTGCCTTCCAATTTCAGTCATTCTTTTTTTTAAAAAAAAAATCTAATTTTAGTCATCCCATGACCCATAACGTGAAATTTATTTTTTTAAAAAACCTTCATTAATCATGAATAATACATTTTATTGTTTAAACAAGAACGTAAATTTGTGTATAATGCCACCTTCAATATACTTTATATCATATATATCATCAAATACATATACAAACATGTTTAATTTTATATTTATTATATTAATAATATTATCATTTTGGATCGTGTTCCAAAAAAACAAACCACGGGAACCGGAAATATTTTACTAAGAAATATCAAACTTACATTTACAATTCAAATTTCTATTTAAATTAAAAAAATAAACAAATGTCATTTACAAACATTAAAAAAAGAAATCCTTTTTGTTGCACGGGTTGATGTCGAAGGTGAACTCTATTGACTAGTGGGTGGATGAGATAGACGTGGCTTGATGGGCTGGATGTCCCTGCTTCTCACGAAAGTCAAAAATTGCTGAGACAAGGATCGCGTCTATGACACTAGGTTGAAGGATATATTTCTTTATCACGAAAAAGAAAAGAAGCTTCAACTCGCAAATCTAAGTTTTCCTTTTCGTCTGTTTTTCTCCTCCTGTTTGATTCTGTGGAAGTGCTAGTTTCAGTTTTAGTTTGGAGTGATCATCAGACTGCTCCATTAAACATTCAGCTAGTTTGGAGTGATCATTTTGCACTTACAGTGCAGGGACTGTCTTCTCCTCTTATTCGTAATTAACTTAGAGTTTCATTTTTCAACTGCATTCTTCCGGCTCTTAAGGAAATTGTAATATTCACGCTGCACAATGCTATATGACTTGAAATTGGTGTTACTTGAGAGTTGAGAATTAGTCTTTCGTTGTTGTAATTGGACGAAATATGATGGAATCAAAATGTAGAATATTTTGCGTATTCTTTTTGTTTTTTGTTCTCTTCTTCGTAGATTGCCGGGTAATGTTAATGTCTTGTGCTGCCATCGAGTTTGCATATTTTGTCTTGTGTACACATTCTAAAAGGTGTTCGTGCTCAGATCACATTAAAAAAAATGGTGAAGGCTGTCGCAGTTCTTAAAAGCAATGAGGGCGTCACTGGAACTATCTACTTCGTTCAGGAAGGAGATGGTAAGTTTCGGTTGGTCTCAAATCTTTCTGAAGGATGCGTTTTGTTTTCCTTGCGTCAGTCACAAACGTTGTATTTTGAATTTTCAGGGCCAACAACTGTAACCGGAAACCTTGGAGGCCTGAAGCCTGGGCTCCATGGCTTCCATGTCCATGCCCTTGGCGACACCACAAATGGTTGCTTGTCAACTGGTATAGTCTATTGACAATAAACTAGCACCTTTTTTCTTATGCGTCGGCAATACTGAACCAGAGGAAAGAGTCATTTTCAGTTTAACATAAGAAGTGAGGAAATTGAAATGGATAGCTTGTTTTTCCTAGCTTAAAAGATTTTTTTATGTTGCTATTAAATTTTATGTTCTCCAAGTGCTTAAGCCTGGAGATGAAGTTTCCTACGAGGATTAAAATTCAAACACTGTCTTGCAATAATATCACTAAATCTTTGAATTATTTTAACAGGTCCACATTTTAATCCTGCTGGCAAGGAGCATGGTGCACCTGAAGATGAGAACCGTCATGCTGGTGATCTAGGAAATGTTAATGTTGGTGATGATGGTATGGATTGGTTCTGGTGATGGTTCATTTTGAAAGAGCTCTTCTTTTTTTTTTTTCCCCCAAACGAAAGAGTTCTTTTGTTTTGCTTATTATAATTTGTGCTTTTTTATCATTGACTTGGTGTCAACCCTGCTCTATGATTCAGGAACTGTGAGCTTCAATATTACTGACAATCAGGTTTGTTATTAAGATCTTAATGACTTCTTCTGGATGACTGAATCTAAAATCTGAACTTCATAATCCTTTAAGTTACTTAACTCTGCAGATTCCTCTCAGTGGACCAAACTCCATCATTGGACGGGCTGTTGTTGTTCATGGGGATCCTGATGATCTGGGGAAAGGTGCTTGTAAATTATATGAATGACTTCTGACAACTTTTGTGAGCCATTTGTGCTCAGTTATTTGTTGAAAGTACCACATCTTTTTTCCCCTGAATTCAAAGTGGAGAGATCAATTGCTGCTTGTCCTCTGATTTGGGACGTAAAATATGTACACATATGTCTGGACCAAAAAGTTTGTTGTTTGTGCTACCATCACATATGGGCTCTCTTTTGCTATTGGGAGGGAAATGATGCTGCATTGAAGTTGTTCTATGTAGTATCGTATTTGACACAAGTTAGGAAATTTGCAGGGTTTCTATTATACCGTTTACATATGGCTTGGTATTACACTTATGTCCTACAGTGTCCTTGGCTGGCCTACTCATTGATTGATCGCCTGTGTTTCTACTAGTTGCATTCTCTGCATAAATTTTATTGCATCGTCACACGATTGTTTCATGGGGCATATCCCCTCCATTGTTTTTTAGACTTGGAAGTTTCTTTTCTTTCCCTTTTCCACTTCCTCTTTTAGCTCCCTTCATGTTAACACTCTATGCTCTTGTATCTAGGGGGCCACGAACTTAGTAAAACAACTGGAAATGCTGGTGGTCGAGTGGCTTGTGGTAAGCACCATCAGCTCTTTTTTTGTTTTTTTTGGGGTGATTCTACAAAGTAAAGTTATTTTGAAGATCTCTAGAGACTTTACCAGTATAAGATATGTCAAAAACTTTTGTCATCTAATTTCAGATGCAAATATACTTTTTTAGTTTTTGCACTTTCCTCCCCGTTATTATCTCTTGGGAAGCTACAGTGCTATATATTCAGGCTATTTTTGTGTGTCTGCTCATATTGACTTAGGTGCTCTAAATTTTTGGCATTGTTCGTTCAGGTATTATTGGTTTGCAGGGATGAATCACCACACTCTCAAACCTCAGCGACATCAAGTTGAGTATATGCGTGATCACATGGAGAAGCTTTAAACTCCTCGGAATAAATTGTAACCTCTCATGGGTGTTATCTGTGATCCTGTGTGTTTGTTTTGTGACTCTCTGCTATGTAGCACTCCAGTTCTTTATGGCACTGACTATTGACTGAATTATCTGGTGTAGTTCGTTATTTTGTTTCTGTTTTATCATTGTGATCTTGACAAATCGAGCCACTTTTTGTGGTTGGTTTAGATTAGATTCTTTTTGGTTGAATATCTGGATAATACTGACCATCAACACTGGTTGAGTAGTTAGAATCATAGGAGGTTAGTGGTGAAAGATTATGACCATCCTTTTAGGATTCAGCTGGCATGCTGCTTTAGGTTTATAGGATAACTACATTATAAAATTAGCACTTGCTTGGTGCGTGTTCTGTGTGTATTTGTGTGCATCAAAGCCTACTGCATCAAAGTTATTTATAATTTAATCAAAGCTTTGGAGAGAATCAGGCTGAATCAAATTTTGTTGTTTCATCCAAATATTCCCTTTTTTGACGTATTCAAGGAGAAGCAGAGTCATCCCCTCATCGTCATGTGGCTACTACTAGTTTCCCTCAATTTCACCGTGGCAAGACCGATTGACTTTGAACAAGAGGTATTTTGGTTCATTACATCTGCTCCTTTCGTTGTTCTAATCCATGGAAGACGTCACTTGATTGCTGGTTTCACCTGGGGGAATGGGTTTTCTGCTTCATCTCTTGTTACTAGTATCCCTGCGTCAGTTTGCTGCTTATGATTTCCTGTTTGGTTTGGTGCTTCATCCCTTGGAGTTAGGCGAATGCCTGGCGTTTCTTAATTATCTGTAACCCTCTCTCTCTCTCTGTCTGTAGTTTCTGTTTAGCCAGGACAAGGGTCTATCCCTGTTTTCGTTTGCATCCGTTTTGCGTTAGGACTTTTTCACGTTAATCAGTAGCACTATCTTATTCCCCATCACTCTCTCACCGGAAGCACGTCCGACAAGGAGCTGACCCAGCGACTACAATAGCTGGTAGTGCTGTGTTGATTTTGATATCAAAAAAACTCATTTCATTTCAACGCCAAAAATTTAAGGCAATGCGATGCGCCAGAGAATCTGATTTACAATATTCTGGCTCTTCAAGGAGACGTCACCTATGGTACACAACCTTATCTCTACACAGGTGCTCAAAAAGAATTAATTTAATACATGCAATATAGGATCTCCGCAAAATTTACACAGCACACGATATATTTTACATGTTACTTGGCTTTACTCTCATTGCCACTGATGGCCGTTTCGTTGGGTAGGCGAGCCAGGCTCCACAGGAACAAAGCCCCTGCCCCCAAAAACGGGGCGCATGAATGCGTCATCAAACTTGCGCCAGTAGCGATGGACTGTGTGCGTAGGAGTGGTGAGTAATAAACGGATGCTACTTGGACGAATGAGTGCATTTCCATCAATATCAAGTTCGGAATCTTGGGAAGCCCCAAGAAGTGGCACGGTAAAAGATTTTGGAGTAGATGATTCCGTTGTGACCACGCTGCTTGTGTGTTTAATATTAGGCAGCAAATACCTTATGAGTGGCTTAGTCATTAAACCGAAGACCTGAGGGATTGTCATTCAACCACGTCAGTACCGTCTCTAAGGATATTTATTTTATCTATCCATACATCTGACTCATAGAAGAGCTGAATTGTGGTTGGTAATGAAAACGGGAGTTATGGTTCAGCGATCCAAAAAGAACTGGCAAGATGAGCTCGAAAATGAACACAAACTAAGAAGAATATCTTACCACTGTGCTGAAGAGCACAACTGTGATTGTGCTAGTGATCATCATAGCATGGGATCGCAGTTGGGTATGACCCGACATGGTGAACTGCATTTAGTAGTATTTATCAACGCATCAACTTCTCCATGTAAGAGCCTATCTTCAGTGATCCTTCATTCAATGTTTGCAGAACATTTGTACTTACCTGATTATACGCAAGTGCCATTGAAACAGAACCTCTCATCAGACCAGCCCACCATATGATCACCTGGAATAACAAACTTGTAAGCATAATTCGACATCCATGAATATCTGGAAATACAATATTTATTGAGTTATAGAATTACAGCCGTACTTGTTGCCTAAAGTTGATTTTCTCATTTGGCGACTTTTTAGCCAAGTTGGACAGGAAGGACAGGGGGAAAACAAAAGCTGCTCTTCCAGTGAGTACTAGACCCAACAACACTGAGCTCACTGCTATTGATTTTCCTGGGCTGCAGAGGAAACCAAGTCAGGCATATGGGCTGTTTTGCGCCAAAAATGTCTTTTTCTTTTTGGGGAAAAAAAAAAAGTAAGATTAATAATTTGAGGCTAAGATGGCCAAAACAAAAGCAGAAAACTTGAGGCAAAGACATCAATGGGCTATTTCCCTGAAGCAGCCATATCAATGAAGTTATTGAATAGCCTTAATTAAACTTCAGTATACTAAGTGAATGAGGTGCAAAAGCATGCACATGCCAGTCGGCCCCACTTCCAAAACGCGTTCACGTCTGCCTGTACCTTAATTTAGTAAACTAAAAGATTGAAATCTAAAAGAAAAATCTCACTATATCATACCATTTTTTGAGGTAGATGGTGACATTAGACTTTTCACGAGAGCACACAAGTCTAGATGAATATGATAGGTTAGTCAATCTCTCACCATATTAGGCTAGTCCAAGAGAAAAATGGACGCACCTATCACTAACGAACCTCCATTTGTCAATGTCCAGGGCATCTATACCAACATAAAGGAAGATAAATGTCTCAGCAACAAACGACAAGGTTGCAAAAGCATGCCTGTGATTAGAGGAACAAATATAGTGAGATATTTATAGGATTGCTTAGTGCAAGGGTTTTACTACCTCATAAACAGAAACATATAACTTTGAGAGATTTTGTTCAGAAGCGTACTTCGTAGTGACTCTGGAACTCTCAGTCACGTTATGCCAAGTATAATGGGACATTACAATCCCACAGAAGAATACAGTGAGGATACCACTCAGATAGCATAACTGCAGAAGATGCAGATGTGTCATTGTCATACATATACCGAAATTCAAATGAACATAATGCTCAAAGAGGGCAGTCTACAGGAAAACGCTTAAATGACGCTTTCCAAATCTTACTTCAGCCAGCATGTAGGAAAGGTAAGCCATCAGCATCATTAGAGCGACTTCACGATCCGTGGAGTGCCTGAAATATGTTGAGTCTCAGTAAAGAAATTCACACATAACTCTAATGCATGCATGCGACCACAGACAACCCTGACCCCCCCGGGATTAAAAGATCACAACGAACCAATGTAATGATTAAAAAAAAAAAATTGACAGGAGAAATTTCATGAGTATATTTTATACATTTGAACAGATAAATTTTTGAGTAGGCTATTATTATTGTTATTACTAAACTCTACCGAACAAATTCTCACTCTTTCATTTTCACTGATTATAAGCATTCAGCACACTCAAATCGGATGGGAAACCTTTTCTCAAAAGCTTGCCATTGAATTAGGAGAATTCACCTAACCTATGTATCCAATCATATAAATAGACACACCATACTACTTTAATCTCGAAGAAAAGAAGAACTTTTCACAGGATAAGATGACAGATTACCACCATAGTAACTAATAGCTGTGGAACAAAAATAGTAAAAATAATTCTGCTAAGAAAATACCTGCCAATATATAGCTTTTTAATAATATAAGCACTAAGCAGACCAGTCTGCAAAGTGAAACAGTAAGTTAGGTCAGAGCCAAATGCAATATAAGTAAGTATATGCGCGCCAACAGTTGATACAGATCTTGTCAGTCAGTGTTTGCATGCTTGCATGCAAGTGTGCATAAGAGAATTAGAAGGAGCGAGAAAGTTACCAAAACACCGAGCAATGTGCTTGCAATAAACAGGTACAGAAAGTTGCCAAGAAAGTTTAAAGCAATTCCGGAGTCTAGTTGGTTGAGGTCAAAGCTTTGAATTGCATTGAAAAGCACAACAGATGTAGCATCGTTCACGACACCCTCTCCAAACACAAGGCTGTAGAGTAAAGGTGTCTCGTCCTGATTTAACACCTACACGATCATTTATAAGTGAGGGACTGAGCAATGCCATCTTAGTTGCCAGATAGACTGCAAAAATATATTGATCCATACCTGCAATGTGCACACAGAATCTGTTGCGGCAAATATTGCACCAATTGCTGAAATTTTTTAAAATGTTAGTAACAGAATGACAATTTGACTTAAAACAGTGGTAAATTAAATATTTACCTAGATAATCCCCAATCTCAAGTGGACCAATGCCCATCTTCCTAAAAACTTGTGTAACGCCTGAAACAATACATCAACTATTAGTCATGACTAGACAATTTGTTGCACGGCAGCATAGCCAATTTGAAAAATTACAGTTTTAAATTAGTTCTAAGACCTGTCCAGCAACGAACTAAAAATCAGTGATGCCAAAATATTTTTGGGGTGAACTAGACTTTCCTCCACTTTGGGATGTTCAGGTTATACAAATCTTCGCTTCTATTTTGAAAGTCTACACTCCTCTCCAGAAATCAAAAGATGTTTTATATTGCCTCCCCTCCAACAAAATATAAGCTACAATTGTAGCTACTTTGACCGAAATAACTCTACGCTATTATTTATGTTATATAATGAGTATTAAGAATGTATTTGATCAATATAAAAGTAGTCAGATTTATAAATGTAAAATGAATCAGCTTTATATTCTTCAACACAAAATAAATAGCACTAAAACAAAAGTTAAAACACAACTTTGAAAAGAAAAATAGATGAGAATATTATTCCTGAGAGTAGTTTAATCATGTTTTAATAATAGAGAAGAGAGTCTTGGGGGAGGAGAAAGTAATTTACTCACTTTCTTTATTCTGTCAAATTCATGTAAAGAATCAAGGCTCACATACCAAAAGTTATGATGGTACAAGATATTAATGTACCAACAGCACCAAACAGCACAATAGTGATGAAATTTACGAAAAACTGCTTCTTTTTCACCTGAAAGCTGGGTTGCATTAGAAAAAAAGAGTTTAGTAACAACATAATAACAGCAATTTGCCATACACACGATGATGTTAACAATAAATTATAAGAGAAATAAAAGTTACAGGGGAAGAAAGATAGTGCTGCAGTAGATTTTTCAAGAGGGAAAACCATATGCATCTGGAGTACTTCACAAAACAAATATGCTCCAAATTCATAAGTTGGGTAAAACGCAAACAGATTATCTGTTTTGTAACTATTACCATAAGCAACAACAAGTTGCCTTATTTTACCAAATGGAGTAGGTCACATGAATCACACGATGTCATTAAGCTCTATTATCATACCAACGAAAGTAAATCAGAAACCATGATGACCAAGTAAACTAATTAAGATTCAATATTTTCAACATTATTGAGACGGCTAAAAGAGTGCACTCTGTAATCGTAATCCAAACTCCCAAGTCATCGGTATAAAACTGATAACTAAAAGCAAGTGAACAGAGTACTACTACCAGCCACATTAGCACTTAGCACCCAGACTCCATTAATGCCATCTGCTCCTAAAGTTTCTCTACCATTAATTACGTAACAAGAACTATAAATTGTTCTGTGAATGAGCACAACTGCTGATCAGAAATCTCAAAAAGCCTCTACTAAAAAATTGTTTCTGAAGGGAATAAAGTTTATCAGAAATCTCAGATAAACAGATACTGGATAAAGGTTACCCGGCGTTAAATATGATAGGTGGCAGAAGGTATATAAAGAAAAGATCTTCGCTGAAAACAAGAAGATGGGAGCTTTGACCGCCCCTTATCAGCAAAATGACTACGCCGGTGCAAAGACCCTACCAGCAATTAATATAAATATTAAAAATACTGATAATAAAGATTAACGAAGATTTCATTTATCCTTAGCGTTACAGTTGTATGCATATAGCAGTTTTCGATTGAAAGCGAACACTTACAATCAAAAGGGCGGTGATGGACTCGTTCATCCATCGGTTCTCCTCAAGAAGATGGCCAATGACAATACAAGCACACAGGAGCGCCACAAATAGGTTCATGGAGACCACGGAAGCATGATCAGAAGTCATTAGCAGTTGCAGTTTCGGAAAAACGGAACTTAAATCAAAAGCCATTTCGTCCGGCCTCTACAATGAACAATCAAAGAATCAGGCAGCTCGAAACCTTCAAATTATTACTGAGTTACGAAGTTTGAATTCACTTAGAACTTGGAATTTCCAAATCTATATTTCCGAGCTGTCCATCTTAATAACCTTCGGATTTTATCGAAGTAAGCACCTGCAATTGGAAAAACGTGCACGCTTATTATCCGATGATAGAAGAGAAGATCTTACAGCCAGGACCTACTTCGAAATACGATATGCAAGTACTTGTGCAAATAAGCTTTTGCACATTTGCCAAAAACAATGCTGTTCACAACAAAATCACATAACATGGGCGGAAAATAACAAAGAACTCGAGGAAATCTCAATGTGCAGCCTAATAAGAGTCATTTTATACGCTTCTGGTAAGCTTAGACATGCAAGATCAAAGTGCCGTGAAATTCTTATACAACGAACGGCGAACAAGATTTAAACTAATAATTCGTTAGCATAGCTGCGTAACATCCAAGCAAATTGCTCACCAAAACGTCTTTTAGCAGGGTGCTAATAAAGAACATGGTGAGAGGCTTCACAGGCTTCCAATCTCTCTCCTTAAATTGGATAGACAGACAGTGCATTCACGGACTTCGAACAGAGAAAGCCAGGGAATCTATCTCCATCCGAACTCAACGCAGATTGGATGACTTTCAACTCTCTGAGGTGATTCGAGAGAAAACACCAGGACAACGAAAGCACTGGGGATGGACAACATAAAAAAGGAAGGAGAAGCTGCGAAGAATAAAATCCAACCGCACGCACGAGAAAGGTGATCGGAAGAAGTAAACAATAATTGAGAAGGAATTTTGTTGGTTCTTTTTCAGAAATCAGGTGTAAAAGAGAACGCTAGGGCAATGAAAGCTCTGGAAATGGAGAGCTAATGTAACACAATCGCGGAAAGAAGCAGAGAGAGAAATCAAGAGAAGCGCGCGTTGCGGAAGATACAGACGGAGCCAGAAGCGGGAGAGACATCAGCCATGATTGAAACAAGCCCCTCTAAACTGTAAACGCGTTCCCAGCCGTTCACTGCATAAGCAGAAGACGTGATTTTAAAATCGGACGGTGCATAGATGGCACGGCACATTTTGTCGACGAATTAATATTTGCCGTGGGGTAACATAAATTAATCACCGCCCATTGGAGGGCGCCAAACTCTAGGAACGATTAGTTCGTTCGTACATTTTAGGAATTCTGAACAAGGAATAGGATTCATATATTATTATTAATTAATATTACCTCATATCTTAATTATAAGATACAGTTAACTAATTTGAAGAGATTAAAAAAAGAAGTTAAATTAGTTATTTGTAATAAATAGGTATTGTCTTTTCTAAAATATTCTTATTAATCAACTATTTGGTTAGAACTACAATTATTAAAAGGACTATTTTGAAAAAAAATACATAAAATATGAGAGACAAAGTGGATTGAAATCTTATATTTAAGATTAAAATAAAAATCAAACAGAATTTTATATTAAAGAGCGATATAGTATGTTAAAATTTTATATTTCTTACATTCCTTAAATTTTTTATATTATATAAATGACATGCCTCCAGAGGCATACATTGTAAGAATGATGGAATCCACGTGACTGAGAATGGAAAAGGCTGAGGAATTCTGTCAGCGTCAATTGTGTGGTGTTATCTCTTTTTTTTGACCAGCAATTGTGTGGTGTTATCAGGCAAAGCATATCAAGTCATATTCATGCTGCTGCGATGTTATTTGTTTTCGTTTTTAATACGAAAACGCATCTAAGCTTCCTATATATAATAAATTGTCTTCCGTATCATCACAGAATGCCGTAATTGGCGACGAATGAACATGGCAGAAGGTCACTGATACCTACTTATCATTTAAAGTAAGATTGCGTGATCTACATTTTCTGATTTATTTTTATGTTTTATGTTGTTTTCAAATTTTGTGAGTAAGTCTTTGTTTTCTTTAAAAAACTGGAAGATTAAAGATAAGGTTGCGCGGAAACCAATAAATATGTAAAAATTTAAAAAAAAAATACATACAATATATGATTGAACCACACTACTTGCGGATAACCGAATATCAAGGCTCTCTCAAAAGATTTTGCATTACATAAAATAATTAAATATAAAAAGCTACAAAATATGAAAAAATCTATTAACATTTACTGTAGCGCGGCTTCCCATCAGAAAAAAGTTGCCCACCAAAAAATCAACAAAAAAAGTTATTTCGGGTATATTAAATAAATAAATAAATTATAATTAGATATTCTATGTTGCACAGATAATAACTTAAAAATTTACTGGATATTATACTCATTTTTAATATTTTCATGAAGCGTGCTTATTTTTATTATTTAGAGTCTGTAGAAATAGGTAAAAAGATATATCGGAAGAATAGCTCAAAAACTGTTATTTTTTTCAACACAAGAATTATCCTGTTCATGACTTAAAAAAATCAGCTCTGAGTGAATTAAATATAAGGTTCAAATTATCATAAAATTAAAAAAATCAATTCAATTAATTGATAGCGTAAAACGTTTTTCTGGGCGGACCGGAGCTGATAGTGGCCTAACGTTAAGCCTAAAAATAAGAGCGCCTGGCCTTGGGCTTCCTTATTTTAATAGTTTGACTTTGAATATGTCGGTTGGTTTTCTCATTTTAATATTCCAGTCTTTAATATAAAAGTTAATTTTAGTTTTAAATATAAGACATATTTTTTATATTTATTAATTTCTTTAAAATTATTCTTATGAATATTCTCTCAACCATAATTAATTAGAAGAAAGAGAGAGGATATTAAGGAAGATGATTATGATGTTTTAAGAAAAGCAGGTCATATTTCTTATAATTAACTAACTTACCTAACTCTCTTAATCTAATTAAATTAGTTAAATAAATCTTATATTACCTCCAGTCCTTAATATAAGACCTCGTTTGATTTTTATTTTGATTCTAATTATAAGATCCCAATCTATTTTGCCTCTTATATTTATGTATTTTTTCTAAAGTAATCGCTCTAATAATGACAGTTCTAACTAATAAACTTGATTAGTAAGAATATTTTAAGAAAGATAACATATTTATTATAAATAACTAATTTAATTTACTTTTTTAATCTCCTTAAATTAATTAATTAATTAGTTTTTATAATTAGAATCGTAAACAGTATTAAAGACAGGAGGAGTGCCAGATATCTTATCTCGGTGGCCCAGGTTACTACAATATGGCACGTATTCGGTATTCCAATGTCACTGTCCCGCATCCAAACCACCTGTAACAGTAACTTTTGTATATTTTTGGGTAGATGGAACTAGGGGTGAGCAAAACTGAACCGTAACTGAAAATCGAACCGAACCGAACCGAATTTAATTTTGATTTTTCTGTTCGGTTATTTCGGTTTTTGGTTACATATTCAGTTTTTATTTTTGTAATAATTCGGTTTCGGTGTTCGGTTCGGTTAGTAGAAAAAAATTCGGTTATAACCGGAAAAAACTGAAATGAATATATTATATATTTATATTTAATAAATATTATTATAATAAATATATATGGGTTTATGTGAACTCTTTAAATATATCTATATTCAATAAATATGGTTATAATAAATATTATTGTAATAAATTACATTAAATGATGAAATGTTTATTAATTAATGGTTGTAATTGTGTTTTATTATTATTAATTTAAAATCACTTTCATATTTATATATTTCAGTTAATCCGTTAACCGAACCGAAATAATTCGGTTATCGGTTATCGGTTCGGTGTTTAAAATTTGCTCTATTCAGTTATTCGGTTATCACTGATAATCGAACCGAAAAACCGAATACTCACCACTAGATGGAACAGTAACTCTTGTACTTTTGGGGCATAAACTGTCGTTCCTTTTTATCGAGTAATATGACCATCCATTTACTTTGCCTTTTCAATTTTCACCCCGTCAAATATAAAAATAGTAGGGAGAATCACCAAGAAAAAAACTCTGAAAGTTACAAAATTTTAAATCAAGACACTCTAATAAATTTTGACAACAATTAAATTGTAAATAATAACATATTTTTATAAAAAAAAATCTGCAATGAGATTTTACAATTTTAGGGATATTTTGTCATTCTCCGAAAATAATAACAACTTAAAGTGACTTTTTTTTTTTTTAACCAAAGTGACTTCTATTTTTTTTACTGTCTCTCTCCTTTTTATAAGTAACCTTAAACTCTATCATGTATATCAAAAAGTTATTAAAAATAATAAGTAAAAATCAAAAATTATTTCTCTAAAATACACTTATTTGTAGAGAAAACAGGAAGTATAAGAAAGAGAATTAAAAAATTATTATAATAAAAAATTATGAAAGAGAATATGTACGAATAGAGATAATAATTTCAAAAATAAGATAATAAACATATTAAGTATTAAAAATAAGTAATTAATGGAAACAAAATAAAAAATTTATTATAAAAATCTAAAACAACTTGTAAATATTATTTATATTTAGAAATAGAAGGATAATGATAATTGTTACGCGTAAAAAAAGAGAGGGAGAAGAATATGGCCCCCACAAATGGCGACGTACTATGATCCTTGGATCAGTTTTTTTTTTTTTGTTTAATTAACCAAAACATTATTTTCACTCAACTTTTGTGTTTTCCTGGATCAGAAACTAAACTCAAACCTTGGAATGAAATATTTATTTATATTCATCATATATCAAACACAGTTACTTTTTTTTTTTTTTTGCCAGCAATCAATCACAATTACTTTGCTTCATCAAGAACTTGCGTGATAAATATTTCAACGCTATCAAGGCCAGAAGACCGTTTAACCTCAAATCCCGGGGGGAAGGACACGAAATATTTGGTCCTCAGTGATCCCACGCCACGCCCCTTTGGATAACAGATCAGGTGCGGCTCAACAACTACAAACCTTCTACGGCCGTTAATTACACTGTCCACCTCAACATATTGTCTTCTGCTAATGCTACAAAAAAATGATGAAAATAAAAAGGAATCACAATCACAGACGATTATAGAATTCAGGCAAAATTTTGCAGGAGTAGGATACACTCGAAAATGTTATATAAAATTTATTAAACAGGCCACAACTGCCAACTGTGGTTCCAGTATGAGAAATATAACTATACATATTACAAATAAAGAATTTAACCTGATTTCTGTGTTCCTATGAGCCAAGAGAGGAAGGACGCAAAATCTCGCACTTCCCACTCGTTTTCATACTTTTATAAGTTAAAGGGGTTTTCAGCCTCCAAAGTTTAGCAAGAAACTCCTCACTCAACAAGAGCCCGTTTCTGTACACACCCTATCATAAGCTCAGATTGATATTACAAAATAGCCGCCAGTCCCACAGCATCCTCATCGCCAACTTTGTATTCAGGAACATTAGACGAGCTGCGCGGTCTCGCTGAATGATAAGCAAAAGAGCTTAGAAGTTGAATATAGCCAGTAAAAGTAGATATCGCAGATCCTAGACTCAGGCAACCTTAACCCATCTTTTAACGAAGCCTAGTCTCAATACCTGGCTACAAATTGAGAAACGTTGTGGCGTGATCATTTAAATTTAAGAAATTATTACATTGAGCCAGGCCTACTTTCCAGAGGTAAAAAAAATGTACGAAGACAAGTAATTAAAAAAAAAAAAAAAGGTAATCACTCACTTGAAACATTTGTGATGACATTCACACTTTTCTGAGCTGCAAGCGCTTTCAATTTGTTTCCAGTTGCTAACAGAAGCAGGCTTTTCATATGTTGTTTCTGTTCCTTTGGACTGGCTGTTTTTGTTAAAGCTTCTTCAAAAGCAAGCAAATCATGGGGTGTGATCGAGGGGAGAGACAACAAAACCTGAAAAGAGTAAGGAAATGTTCATTTCTCTTATCTGCAAATATATACTAAACCCCAAAGGTAGCATGAGAAGAACAAACTAACCTGTCTGGGAGCCGGATGTCTATCGCAGAGATACACAAATATTTCCCGACAGAGGCCGACTAACTCAGAACTAATTATAGCATTTGACTCAAGGGCTAAACCCTTAATAATGGAAGTAAAAAGATCTCTAGCAACAAATTCTACAAGTTCTGTACAATTTGTCCATATTGATATAACTATCAACACAGAACAATACGAGGAAACTTTTGTCACAGCTTCACTATCAGTCCATGTAAAAGCTTCTAAGCATATATGCAGCATTGGCAGTGCTAAGCCTTTATGCTTCAGAAGGTAACTGTCAAATACAAAACTTGTGAGAAAAAAATAAGCCAGCAAACTAACATTGCAAAATGCAAATGCAACAAGTTTCATAACAAGAAAACATACCCAACCATAGAGCCTGATGCAACTGAATCCAAGCTTTTCAGAGAAGAAGTGTCTAAACGACTGACATGCCCAGACTGCTCTAAAGAAGGGAGTCCACCATTAAGTGGTGGAGAAGCAATAACGGAGAGGAGCAAACACATCTCACGTGTGAGATCCCTGAGAAGTTTTTCCTCCATCACTTCTACTTTCAAGTCTGATCCAGCGAGAATGCTGTGAACATCTGGAACCTTTGCTCTACCATCTTGCAGAAGACTAGACCATGAACAGCTGAGAGCCTGCTGAGCGAAGATAAATAATGGGTGCAACAGCTTTTCCAGCCAAATCTCCCACATATCTGGAGGACAATGTTTAACTAAAGGAATCAAAATAGAGTGAACGAGCTGCCTTATATGCCTGAACTCCATTGACTGTATATTCTCCATCAAGGCAACAGCAACAGTGTGCACATCAGAAATTTTGAAAAACATATCTCCAATAGTTGTCGACAAGCCCAGTACGTTATATCTATCAATAAAAATCAAGGATTTAGAACCACAACAGTAATGTACATAATGAACAATAACAGATGAATAAGTTTCTTCTCATGCATGCTTACCCACTGTCCCTGATTCCTTTCAACCAATTTCGTATATCAGATTCATTTGGTTCTGCGTGTCCTTCCTTATTCATATTGACCTGAGATCCATCCATGAAAGCCAAAGCACCTTTTGACAATTTCGGGTTTCCTTCTCCTAGAAGACTGAATCTCTCAACATCACTCATGCTCATTGCAGCTTTGACTTCCACAGGTAACATTTGGTATATGGATGGAGACCAGAGAGAATGTATAGCACGGAGAAGCTGGAAAAATCAAATATGCTAGAATTAATACTTAGAACGGAAAGAACATAGATAAGATCAAAACCAAGCGTGATCCTTTTACTTCCAATTGCATAAGTTTTACATGATCAGTGTCTCAAGGGCAGTACACATACTTTTAAGAGAGGAGGCAGCATCCATAACATATGAGAAGCCATTGGGTTTGAAGAAGTGGAATTTGGTGTCGAGCTATTTTCTGAATTCCAATAAGCTTTCTTCATGCCACTCCTCTTAAGTGCCTTCTCAAAGAATGTCACAGTATGAAAAATTGACCACATCACCGGTGCTTCTGAGCACAAGCGAATTAACCCTGGTGGATCAGATAAATATTTCTCCTGCCATTCTGATTGTGTCCACTGTTGGCTCAAAGGTTCTAATAGCCAGGCTAATACTTCCTGTTGTTGTTGAAACCTGTGCCAAATTAAGAAATAACTAGTAAGGAAAGGTACAACAGATATACTATACAGAGTTATCGGTTGATGATTACCCAGCAGCAGAAGCCATAACAAGAAAAGCTTCACCCAGAAGATTATGCTCTCCCTGAAGCAAACGGCCCTCCTTTTGCAAACAGGCCATGGTATCAGCAATGCCCTGCAACAAAATATAATAGTCAAAATATATATATATATATATAATTTCACAAACTATAACCCAGGCCTTGGGCACATTAACTTGACAGTATCTTGAGTGTATAAAGTGAAACCCACTGTGGTGACTGGTGAGAAACAAAGCTATACCAACTGTAAAAGCAGTTAAGTTTAACATAGATAATAAAATGGACACACTGTGAAAGATGTTCTTGAACATACAATTGGGAAGATGAAACTCCTGGACATCTAAGATAAAAATAGTTTGGAGTTAATAAAAGAAATGTATTTATATATTGTACATTGGAAATGAAAAGAAAGAAAACAAAAAATGAAAAAAATTAAGGATAAGCGAAGCATAATTGATTAAAATTGATTTCAGAATCAATCTTATCGTGAAAGACGAGACATTAAATTTTCAATTTTAATACATACATTGCAAAACAGATGCTTTTGCCTGTTTCAAATTATGTTTATATAAAGTCCAGCTAATTCAGCAATACTCCTGAAGGAGCTGATCTCTCATGATAACTTAGTCTTAGAAGAAATTTATTCAAAAATTGATCAAGATTAATAAATTTCCATACAGCCTTTTTCCTCCTGTTGTTCTATTTAGTTTCAGCGCCAGAAACACAAAAGCCAATTCCCATTCATTTAGCATTTCTCTGCCATGCTTAGCAAACAGCTAACAAAATAAACAATGTACCTTCATGTGAGGCAGAATGCTTTTGTCAGCAGCTTTTGCTATCCGAATAAATGACGTACAAATCTGTAACCTTGCATGACGTGCACTAAATGTCGAAGTATCCTATCAAGAGGAACATAGTCTCAACCAGCAAGCCTAAGTAGTTTCTCAGTAATTAAAATTAAAAGTATAGTTGGAAAGGAGATTGTCCAGGGAACCTTGATGACAAAAGGAAGGGAAGTAAGAAGCTCAAATAGTTTATTGATAACGCTCCCAACCGCATCTGGAAAATACTTCAAAAATGGACCCATAGCATCCAGATAGTGACCAAGTACTTCCACAAGGGCAGGCTCCGTCCATTTTATAGAAAGAAGTTGCCGAAGTAAGCCTTCATGGCAAATAACCAGAATTATTAAGGACTTAAGCAAACGTAAATACAGCAATAACTCATGGAAAATTCTAGGAAAAAAACCTTCAAATATACTACAAACTGTAAGCTGAACTTCAGCATATGCCTTGGCAAATTCATTGGAACCATCAAAAACTGCATTAACAACATTCTCCAAAGACAACTGCATGCTTTCCATCACAGCTAAGTCCTGATGTAAGAAAAGCAGAACCCATGATCAGCAATTATAACATATGCATGAAATGAAGCTGCAAGAAATTAAAACATTAACAATCATCCTATTGAGAAGCTGAATATTCATTTAAACCTGAGCCGGTGCTGATGAATGCAACAGGTTCATGATAATCGCATTAATCTTTTCCGAAACTTTAGTAGCAGCCATCAGAGGTTTGTAAGATGAAATAAACCTAATCAGCTCCAACTGTTATGAGGACATATTCACCAGTAATAAATATTTAGAAACGATGAAGTTGAATGAAAAAGAATGGGATGGTAACAAGAAAAGATCAAAAGAGTAAACATATTCGCAGTAATAATGCTTATAGTAACACCTGCATTGACCAAAATTTCAATCATTTGCATTTGCATTTATACTATACATTGATCTCTCCTTTATTGTGTACCACACCCCCTTTCTTAAAACGTGCTGGATTGGATGTCTAGAATTGAAAGTCAAATGTTCAGTTTCAATTTCACAATTTTCCCTACCTTATTTTCTACTTTTTAAAGTTTTTCACATTTAAGAAACTGTGAGCTTTCTGATACCTCATGAACTAGGAATCTCCTTTAAATATACAAAAATAGAAGTTTCCTTGGCATTAGCATAAGGTCAAACATTGAGAGCAGAAAGGCATAAACATGTAAGTTCCAAATGTGTAGTGTGAATGCAACCGCAAACTACCAAAACCTCAGCCTCTCATCACCAAGCCACACCTAGTGGCTTTCAGCCTTTCAATTCCTTCTATAACAAGTAAAGAATAATCTCCCAATTAGCGTGCTACATAGAACGGGTGGACTATGTGACATCATCAATGATGATTTCAACATTGTAAGACAGATCATCTTGACAAAGTACCAAATAATGGATCACTACATTCACATAATCCATCCCCTCCCTGGGAAGTCATATTAGAATGCTTATACATATATGCATGTAAAGCATACCAGCCTGGACCGGTATTGACTGAATTCACCCTTGCCTTCAAAACCATCACTCCACAACTCCAATACGCCTAAGGAAACTGCAGTTTCAGGAAGAAGCTTTTCTTTCTTGAGCATGCGAGGGAAAGACGTATCCAAAATTGCACCACAAAAATTGTCATTCACTAAACTTAGAATCTTTTTCTTCGCATTTTCACCCTCTCCAGAGCCACCGGTAGCTGAACTATCTGCAGCAGAGTTTACAGAGTTCTTTGGTTTTGACATTAAATCTCTCATCAGCACCTATAAGTAAACATTCACGGAAAGAAAAGAGATAATCACTTGATATGCAGCATTGACTATGAAACAACTTCAGAAATTGCTCTCACAGAAATATTCAAACTTACCAGCCAAAAGTGCAGGGATGGGAAATGAATAGCAAACTTGAAATGTCGAAAATATCCCAGCATCTGGTGGGTCCAAGGAAAAGAAAAGGCAAAACAAGACTTAAACTGCATTTCAACATCTCAAATATACTTTTTTGGTCAAAACATCTCAAATATACTTTAACGAGGAAAACACAGAGAATCGGAACCAACAAGTTTCACATTCCCAGAAAGTGGATGCATAGGAGAATAAACTTGTTTTGGTTTCATCATAGTACTAAGAAACCAAGAAAATTTGTCATCTATAATTTTGCTTCATATATATATATATACACACACTGACGTAAAACCATATAGATATATGCATGGGTTCAGATTTAAATAAAAATGCACATGACAAAATTGTCAGAGACATGAACCAAAACCCCACTGACTTGCATTATGCATGTTCAGACTTAAAGAGAATAGTCACACTGCATACACCACTCATAGATCACAAAAGCCTGATGTAGGTGGAAGGGTAGGAAGAGGGGGGGGGGGGAGAAAGAGGAAACAAAGGAGAATAGGAGAAATCAGATTCGATTAACTGTCAATACACAACAACAAAAGATAATCAGGGTGCCTAACGGTCAAGTCACGTATATCAAAATCATAACCATCATAGCTAATCAACGAACTCGTACTCCCTATCATATTTACACAATAAAGCCAAAGTACGTACTCATCAACATATTATTCTTCATATCACTCTGTGGTCAAGTGATATAAAGACTAGAGCATGGATTGGAAGGGAAGGGTAACATGTGAACAACAATCATAGCAAGGCAGAACCGGGCCCAGTGTTCTTTCAAAGAAGCCTGCCCCAGGAGGCGTCTCTATAGGCAGTTGATCAAGGAATTTCAAGGACAGATATGACAATGAGAAACCATTAACTTATGATGCATGTAAAAGATGACCAGGACGAATTTGGGCGATATACAAGAATCAGGTTTCAAGCTGATTTGAGCAAATTCTGTTTTCAAAGTCCTGCAGTTGAAGCCTTCTTTTTTCACCTGGGAATTCTTCTATTATCCTAGCTGCTTAAATAAATGTGATTACAAAACCTAATTACCTGTTCTAGGTAAAGAGGAAGTATGGTGGTATCTCCAGCAATACTTTGCAAGTTTGACGAACCCAATGACACCATACTTTCACAAATATATTCTGCAAATTCATAGTCACCCTCATCTAGGGCATCAGGACTTGATTCAGATCTGTACAAAAATTCTCTCGATATGTTCATCAAGATCTGGAAGATGCTGTTCATAGCGTAGTCAAACTCAGAAGCAGATGTGTCAGCAGGTCTCCTCCTACAATCACAATAGAAAGTAATTCACTGAACCATTAATCAATGGAAAATAAAGTAATAGCATGCATTAATTATCTCGGGAACTATATTGCATACCTTGGGGAAATTAGCTTAAAAAACTCACAAGCATGAAGACGAAAATCTGGAGCAGAAAGAAGGAAGCCACAACTGTTTGGCAGTTGACAGGTATACAAATTATTCATCAAGACCAATGAATTAAGTCAGGGAATAAGGAAAAGAAAGACACATACCCGTTAATGATGCCGTGCTTAGCAAGATCAGGCAAAGGAGCCCACTCAGCATACGCATTTATAGCATTGAGAGTAGCTGTTACTGTAGCAGCGTGCTGTTTTGCACTGTCCATCTGCTGTCTACCTGCTTCTTCAATAGCAGCTCCATAGTGCTTTTCTAATAACTGCAACAAGCATGAAAACGTCAAAAATAATACTTTAAAAGATAATATGTTACGAGATTAAGGGATGAGATGTACATTATACAACAGAGGCAAAATTTCAGGCAGAGATTGTGTTAACCCACGCAAGAGTAGCCTTCGACGGTCACCTGAATACAACAATATGCATGTGAGAAAGGAGCACAGCATTTCATATACGGAGAAGTATCTTAAGAACCAAAATAACGTTGTAGAGGTTGGGGTGCATAAAGGACACATGGAGAGCACTTCCACACATCAAACTATTGTGTCCTTTTATTTTGTAGTAATCTGGAACTTAATAATATTGAGCGTCCAAATTTTTCACTCATTATGCAGCAACCAAAACACACGTATATCTAAAAGAGCAAACTAAAAGCAGTCCAGTACGGACCTTCCAAGTCTTCATTGTGAACTGTGATGTCTTCAGGAAGCCACCGAAGCATCATTGAAACCAACTCAGCCTGATGCGTAATTGAAAAACATTGAAAAATTGTTAGTGCAAGAAGAAATAAAGTCAAGCCCAATATTAGTAAATGCTGCAAGTAGGGTAACATGGGATGTACTTGAATAGGACCATTGCCAGATAAAGAAATCAGTGATGGAAACAATTCTTGCCATAGATTAAGGCCCTCCCTTCTAATTATCTGTAAAACAATCACCAAATGTAGTTTTTTGACAGCAAAACTACAAATTATGATAAAATAGCAATACAAATGAAATCGAGAGCATTATGATGAAAACCTCAGCAACAAGGGCAGCAGTCTGGCTTTTAAGTGCCCATTCTTCACAAGGATCAGCAATCTCAGACATCAAATCAACAGAAAGATTTGCAAAGTTCTTACGCTCAGAAGGGCTTAATTCATCCCACCTTAATCGCACCAAATGCTGTAAATGGAAATAGATCATACACCAACAAAGTGATAAGTAATAAAAATAGAGCGTAAAAATGAGAAGCAAAATAAATTCCCTGCAGCAAAGAAGGGGAAGTGGCACCTGCAGCATTTTAAAAGCATGCAGCCGAATTTCAGATGACCAATCCTTTTTTACCAAAAGAAATGAAGTGTTTGCCAAAATCCGCAAGTCACCTGATTTGATCTGAAGAAATGGAAGATATGCTAATGAGTGAACAGTAAATTGACAGAAGTATGGTTATACAGAAGTATGGTTATTCAACAACTCAAACTGCTACTAGCACTAGCCACTAGGTTCCACACTAGCGATAAGAAAATTAAAAACAACATGAAATAATTAAAATAAACAATCTTCTTCCAAAATACTGTATCAAGTAAAATTTGGGACCAAGTAAGTTGGTTCTTTCACTAAGATTTGTTGTATGCAAAATCTCCGTTCTCCATATTTTCTTTGGTACAAAATTATAACTAGTATTCATTACTGTCCAAAATTTTATATATTTCTTTTCACAGAAACAAAGAAATTATGTTCTGTAGAGCATCGAGAGGAGATTTAAAAAGATGGTATATCCTTTTATGGTGAACAAAAACTCATTACATAAAAAAGACACCATTAATCCTGGAAAAAAGTTTTTTTTTTTTTTTAAAAAAAAACCTAATAATTAGATAAGAATTTATGCAGAAAAGCTTGAGGACCTGATTGATACTCCTCAAACTAGAGAAGAATAGCTCCTCTGCCACAGCTTATTGAGCTATAAGTTTAAAGTTAGAGAAGCATATCTGCAAGCTGTTACCAATTGTATTCAATTGAAGCAGCACAATCTAACATAAGACTGGCAATATACACGGCTGTTCTTCTAGCAAGCCAGAAAATGATATAGTGGAAAATTTTATGCCTATGAACTCGGACTCGTTGCTAACTGATACATTTTTCCTTTTCTTTCTTGCGGCTTGTCAGTCACCGAACAAGCATGGTTACCGTATGCTAATTAAGGTTTCTTGTGCTTGGAGTATCCAACAATGCGTCAAAAATTAATAATGCAGCCGAGAAATCTAAAACTCCGTGCTCCTTGACCAATGGAAACCGCAGAATGAAAGTTCAAAACTTGATTGATCGCATAATAGTTCTAAAGTTATCATACCCAACCACAAATACTACAAGTGTTTATGCGAACTAGTTATGAATGGCTACTAAATTTTGAGATCTCCTATAAAACCATTGGGCGTGCTTCCGTTTTTCAACCAGAAAATTATTTTTAAGAAAAACTTGCCCTATGCATGCAGAGGAGAACAGATACAGAAAGAGAATAGAGAGGAAAGTACAGATTCGAGAAAAGAGACAGCGGCTTTTCGAGCGTCGGGAGTGGAACTCCAGTCCAGGGCAGTTGCTATGGCGCGAGCCACATTGTTAGCAGACATAGTGTTAGTGTCTTCCATCAGAAACAACTTGGTTTGCGAATCTCAGACCGGCTTGTCTCTCAGCCTAAGGTTTTGTTGTCAAATAAATTCTGGAGAGAGAAAGACACTGAGACAGAGAGAGATTCGCTTTGGACTAGAATCGGTTGAGTGTTAAGGTGGTGTTCGTGTTCTTGGCTTATTGCCTTTGCGGAGCGAGGATGATCCTGCCCTGCGTTTTATACTTTGTTTACCCCATCGCGCTAAAATAAAGTAATATCTTTCTTCTTCTTCTTCTTCTTTTTTTTCGGGCGAGTGCAAAACATAACTAGCAAAATATTTTTTTTAAAAAAAACTATTCATGAATCGTAATCAGCGCCACTGATTTTGTAAATTTAGATTTAAAACAATAAATTTAAATTGTATCCAATAGATTAAAAATTGTGACCATACCTGCAATTAATGTGAGTATTTTTTATCTCTAGAGTAGGATTTACGACTCAAATTAAAACCATGAAACAAGTAGCTAGTAAATTAAAAAATAAGTCCAGCTATTAATAATTTGTAAATAATGTAATTTTTTGCCAAAGTTTATATCATGATATGTATCATTAATGATAGATTTATTAATAATCAGTGACTTCAATCTACAACCCTGCCGTTGGCCAAAAGAAAAATTGCCCCGTTCTAAATCTAAATTATTAATATATAACGTTAATGCCTGTTTGATATGAGAAAAATATATGGGAGAAAATTTTTTGATGAACTTGATTTAAAAAACTGAAAAAATAGGATTAAAAGTTTTTAATTAATTTTTATTCTCTTTTATCTTACATATTATTTTTATTAAAATTTTAAAATCTGATTTTTCTAATTTTTTAAATTGAACTTTATTAAAAAATTCTACCGCCTTTCATGTCCTTATACCTGTGTATATAAGATAAATGTTAAGTCTACTACTCCGTTCCTAATTATAAGAACATTTTGGCCAAATTACGCTTTTTAAGAAAACAGTTAAAATTAGTTAAAAGTAATTAATATGTAAGAAATGTAATTTTTTTCAAATATACCCCTAATAAATGTAAGAGAGTAATAATAAGATAAATAGAGAGAGAATTATATAAGAATTTATTAGGGGTAAAATAGGCAACAATGCATTAAATGTTCAGACAAACTCAAATGGGACCTTATAAAAAGAAATAAATCTATTCAAACAAAGGGATTTTATAATTAGGAACGGAGGAAGTACCCTTAAAATGCCACATGCTGCCTCCAGTTTTTTCTTTTTTTAAAAAAAAAACAGGACAACAACAATTGCATCCGGAATTAGGGCTTGGATATGTAAACAAGATCAAATAACGTTATCCAATCCTGATAATTCGGACTTACGAATTGGTTCGTAAGCTGGAATTATTAAAATCTTTTTAATTTTTTTAAAAAAGTTGAGACATATTTCACGTTTACTCATTTACATTAATTTTAATATGATGATAACCGCACCATCATGATTTCATGAGAAGAATTTTGACTGTGACTAGGATTATTTTGAGTTTTTAAGGTGAGGCAGCCAAAAAAAAAACCCCCATATAAAAAAAATCAAACGCGGGTACTCAATTTTTTCGAACATATTCAGGCTAGCTTAAAAAGCTTGATTATCGGAAAAATTTAAGGCCTGTTTGTTTTTGTTCATTGTTTTCTCATTCTCAAAAAAATTTTATAAATTGTTTTTTAGAACAAGTTTAGGAAACAAAAAAAAATTATTTGGATAATAATTTTTAAAAAATCACATTTGAATAGAAAAATAAAAAAATCACACTTTACAGGTAGTAGTTGTCACTGATAATAATAGATAGTAGTAATAAGTGAGAAGAGAAGAATTTTTTTTTTAATTTTTCAAAACAAAAAAACATATAAAAGTTGTTCTCGTTTTTTAGTTTTTAAAAACATGTTACTGTTTTTTGTTTTTTAAAACAATTAACTAAAAGCAAATTACTAAAAAAAAAATTTTTTTTTAAAAATAAATTTTTTTTTTCAAAACAAGAAATCAAACAAACAGGTTTTCCTGAGGCAACGCTAAAATTATCAAATTTATTAAGGCCCCATTTGGGTGACACCCCAAACCATGGTTTGGGTGATAAGTCACCCAAACACCCACTGGTTTTGGGCAAACTGTGGTTTTGGCTCCAAAACCATGATTTTGGAAAAAGCAGAAATTTTTTGCTTTTGAAGAAAAAAGGGAGAGTGTGAGAGCTTATAGGATATGTATCTTGTTATTTTTTTTATAAACATATTTTTTTATAAACATATTTAATCTTATATTTTAAAAATATATATACATATTAATTATTTATTAATTATATTATCTTATGTATTATTAATTATGTTAATAAAAAATATATTATTAACAATTTTATTCCTTCAAATTAAAATATATCATAAAATTTATTTTTTCTGTAATTATCATATTAACTTATGTCTTTTTTTTAGTAATTTGTATATATAAAAAGTGCTTCTGATAACAACTATCCAAACACTCTCACTTCTCAAAATCACTTTTTCATAACATTTATTCTTTCCAAAATCTATTCTTCCCAGAATCTATTCTCCAGAATCACTTTTTCAAACCACGGTTTGATTTCATCCAAACACACCCTAAGACATACCCGTCAACTTAGCTCAAATTGCCGACTCTAGAATGACCGCGCTCATAGCCAAAAATCAAAGGGTAGGGTTTTAATTGGAGAGGAAACACCTCGGCCTTTAATGCCGACAAGAATTCGCAACTGTGGCTTTGGTTAAAGTCACATGCTGAGTGCCAGAAAAATATTATATTGAAATAACCACCCATGTTAGAACCCCAATCAATGAAGACGAAGGTATTTGCCGAGGACTGCATATAGCTTGCCATCATTAGGCCAAAAACCTACATCTAGAAATTGCATTCCACCATGTTTGGCATCTTCCCCACAACCACTGCGGCACTACCCATGATCTAGGCGCAGAGTAATGTTCGGCGCAGTGCCGCCAATATATATATATATATATATATATATGTATATGTATGTATATATAAAGAGAGTGTTGTGTTTTTGTCGTGCCCATTAACGCGATCACACATATTTTAAGAAGCTTTTAACTCGCCAGATTTGAATAACGTGAAAGATGAATTTAATGAAAAACATTAAGATAAAAATACGCAAAATTAAAAAAAGTATTAAGTTTCCACACATGCACGTCACACGCACTAGCAACAATGAATTGTTTGAAATAACTTATAAATAACTTTTTAATCATAATTTACAAAATACTAGATAAATATGTGAAAAAAATTGTCTAAATTAGGAATTACTGAATATTGTTAAATAACTAAATGCCCCTCTTTAGTTAAAAATAAAAATTGATATTTTATCCCTCTAAAGTGGTTCTTCATCTCTTATTATTAATATTTAGTTAAATTAATCAGGACATAAGACCTAATTTATGATCTTACATTGATAATTAAATTTTAAAATAAGTAATCTTTAAATAAATATTTTTTTCAGGTTGTAAATGATTCGCAAATCCTCCAGACGTAGAGCGCACAGGGCCTTGAACCCAAATACATTACCCACAATGGAAGTAAACATGTAACACTTACGAAAAACATGCTCATAATTATGTGTCGCGTTTGAAGTTAAAATGAGTGGGAAAAGGAAAAGGGATTGACCTCCTAAGGAGAGCCTTTTTTTTTTTTTTTTTGGTTACATAAGGAGAGCCGTTAACACAACCAATATCAACATTCGTCAATCAACTATAAACACTATGTTCACTGATATGACTGTTAGTTGGTTTTTTCTTCCTATTTTTCCTTTGAACAATAAATTTTCATATACATTCTCGTTTCTAATTCGTGACAAATTATCAATCTAATCACCACTAGATCGTACACAATTTGTAAACAGAGTATAGAGAACAATGTTCGTCTTCTCATCTTCACCACGCACGCTCCACAATACAAATCGGATTTCGAGTTGTTTGAAGAGCGTTATAGTTGACCTGATCTCTGTGTCAAAAACTGCAACCATGGGTCACTTGGTGAAGCTAAAACTTCGGGAGACAAATAAGAACCCCAACTCGAACATTATACTCCGATACTTTCTGGGATGACAGTATCGTCCTCAAGGATTTTGGGTGCAGGGTTTGAAGAAACCGACCCCCATTTCAGTGTTCATCTGTAGCACCAGAGCGCTACCTTTCTAACGGACTAAGGACAAAACAGTATCTCAAGGATTTATCTCCACCAACTTCCTTAAAAAGTACTCCGATATTAACACGTGGAACTCACTAGAAATGATATGATCGCTATGTACATCATATAGGAATTTGTTCACTCTATCAACAAATTGAACATAGAAGAGCGGATATAAATCCATATAAAGCAATATACAAAAAAGTAGATAAATAGGAGAAAGAAAAGGGTGTGGTTGGGAAAAAAAGATTTTACCCTTGCACTTGAGTTAAGCAACACTCCATTCTGGAAGCAGGCAAGCAACGGGCCTGATGACAGGTCAGATTTGGCGCCTTTTGGACTCCAACTCAAATATGGCAGCAAAGACGAGGAAATTTCTTGACTTGATTCTATACAATGCAATGAATATAACTAAGCTACGAATTTCTTGCCTTTAACGTTTATCCTTGAGGGCATTTGTACGTTGTTTTGATAAATCCACCGCATCACCAGGATAAGCGTGTTTCTTCTGCTTGGGCGCCGCAATGGGGCCTGACCAAGCTTGGAATGGTTCTTTTGAATAGGTAAATGAAGTTGAACTGAAAGAGACATCAGGAGGAACGACATTTGAATCAATGTGACGTGAAGATCCCAAAGGAAAGCCAAGTTGTCCATCTTGATGAGGTGGTGGGAACTTCTCACTCTTGCTCGTCGCATTTGCACGAGTTATTAGACGCCTTCTCTGTTACACAGAAAAATTGTAGGAACAAAAATAATAATCAGTGTATTTTTCACTGAAAGTTACGAGCACGTGCTCTCTCGCAGATACAAAATGAACCAGTCAAATTAACTCCAAAAGAGAAACAGATATGATTGATAAGAAAGAGATGAAGAAGGATAATGCATTTGTTATTTAGGCCCACAAGAAGCAATATGATAATTTTAATTTTAAATATGTCTAGCCTAGTGTTAATTAAAAAACTTGAACGATTATCCATAGTAGTAAAAAACTTGAACGATTATCCATAGTAGTAAACATACATCAATATTGGATTGAAGCTCAGCATTGGCTTCAGGAGCAGGATTAGGTTTAGCTCGATTACGTGTTCGGAGTTTCTTTGAGCCATCAACCTGACCTCTGCCTGCAGCTCGTTGTCTGAAATCCATATTGACAAATTATCTCAGATTTGGTCAGATATTACCAGATGGCATGATCATAACTGGAAGAAAAACAGAGAAAAAGGCACAGCTTTCTATAAGCCCATGTCTGTGAATGTTATGTATGTGTGGTGATGATTTTGGTAGGACAGGATCTCTAAGTATCACTTCGATAACGTGGGATATTCTATGGGGTATTTAAGTGGGGCGATTCTCCCCCCTCAATAACTAGCCTTCAGAGGAGTATTCTCCATCCCACTTCAGTACATATCAATTGGAATCAAAACTAGTAGTTGATAGTTTAGGAAAAAGCTGCCTGCAAAGGATTCTAATTGGCAAGGAATTCAAGTAAATTGTCATTGAGTGAATGTAATAATGTGTAATGATTCGGACATTGACCCTCCAAAAGGTACCAACTGTAGGAGACTAAGGGAGTATGGAATGCTTATACATCAAGTAGCATGGGGTGGGGGTGATTCTCTCACCTCTATCACAAACTTTTGGGAGAGAATTCCCCATTCCACTTAAGAACTCATAAATATGACTCTTATGAATGTGTTATATGTGGATGGGCTACTCAACTAGCCAAAGAAACTAAGAAACAGAGCAGTCTCCCTCTATCTACTCACCTTAAGTGATGCGCACCAATCACAGAGCTTAAAGATTGCACATGAAAAACATAACTTATATGCAGGAAGCAAATGTAAGAGCACACATACCTCCTTGCTTCATCATCTCGTCGTTTAGCGTCCATTTCCTTGCTTGGTGGATATTTGGGAAGACTAGAAGGATCACAGGCATAAGGTTCTGTGGTGAAGAACTGCAAAATGATAGGAAAACCAAGCAAATGGTACATGAGTTTGACTCATCGAAGATCATCAATGCTTATTATGGATACTGTCTACATCAGATATAAGGCAAGTTTTACTTAGTAGGTTCCTGCACTTGTTACATAGCTATATGAACCATGTCATCAGGGAACTAAATTTAACTCTAATTCTAATTTGCAGTAAAACACCACAGAGAGAAATGACTTCCAAGATAATCCACATAACAAGAACGCCGGAGTGTTTGCACGCTTTACCATAATAGCCAAAGCCCAGGAAAGGCACAGAATCAAGCTCATAAAGATTGCAATTAATTTTCCTCTGAAACTAATTCAGGATTTCCAACACATTGTCTAAGATACGTCCAAGACACAGAAGCTCAAGAATCAGACCACTGGACGATTGTTGTTATCATCATAGGCATGTAAAGGAAAAGAGTGGCGTTGAGAATCACCATCCTGCCGGGTAAAACGCATTTTGAACATGACAAATCTTTCACTTCCATATGTAGCTCATTCTATATATATCATCAGAAAGAAAATTTTAAATTATGAATCTAAATGCACCAACAAGAAATGAAATGTTAATAGATATTCATATTCCTTCTAGATAGTCTGTGATATGAAATCATAATATCAATTGCAGGGCACTAAATCATGGGAAAATAAAAACACCATTATTTTAACAATGACATAATTGGGGATTTTCAAAAACCCACCTCACTTCTTAGGGCATCTGATGCAGTCTTCCGTTCTGCTGGATCAAGCGCAAGAAGATTATCCATAAGTGTAAGTGCAGAAGGTGGAAAATCTTTAAAAGTCTCTCGTATGCATCTCTTGTAAGGCTCTCGAGGTTTAAACAAGGTAGCATTAGGCAACTTTGACCTCTTCCAGTACTCATCTGAGGGCGAACCACATAGTTTGTATATCTTATGCAGCTGCTCCACCTACATAAGCATTCAGAAAAAGGGATAAGAAAAGGTGTGAAACATGGCGTTCACACATTTTAGAGTCCGCTTTGAAATCTAATGGAGATACCAAATACTCAGCAGATAGAATGCAGATATTTGGAGATTGCAAAATTGTTGTATCACACCAGTTATAAGATAGAGAATCCCAGAATTACATTAGACACTCACAAGGTATGACACAAGATCAGTGAAATGATAAACCCCATTAGTCAAAAGAAAGATATTTAATTGTTACCTCTGTGCGACCAGGCATAATTGGCTTTCCTGCCAATAACTCTCCCAAAATGCAACCTGCACTCCAAAGATCCACTCCCACACCATATTCTGTGGCACCAAGAAGCAACTCAAGAGGTCGATACCAAAGTGTAACTACACGATTAGTCATTGGCAGCTTCCGGTTAGGATCGAAGAAAGAAGCCAATCCAAAGTCAGCTATCTTAAGTATTCCTTCATTGTCAATAAGAAGATTTGATCCTTTAATATCACGGTGAAGTACTCGAAGGTTATGACAGTGCTCGAGTCCTGATAATAGTTGGTGCATGTAACATTTGACCTGCAATAGGAAACACAGTAATTGCAGACACCAGAGACTCTCAAATGAAATGAAGTTTACGGAAGCTTATTTAACTATTTCTTGAATTTTCTAGGCAAACCTGTTCTAACCTGAGGCTCAGTGAACTTGGTTCCTGGGCTTGCAGTAAGTCCAGCCAAATCATGCTCCATGTAATTAAACACCAAATACAAACTACAGGACATTCTTGATGTAACTAAACCTTCCAATTTTACAACATTGGGATGATCCAATCGCCGCAAAATAAGAATCTCTCTGGCCATGAACTTCACACTCTCATGCTCCAAATTATCAAATCGAACCTTCTTTAATGCAACAATTTTACCAGTCAACATGTCTTTAGCTTTGTACACATTGCTATACGTTCCTTGCCCAATCTAGTGTAAAAACGAAGAGAAAGTTGATACAAAGAAACCAATCAATAATGCATCGTGGGCATTGACTATGCTATTGTTGGAAGGTTCTTGATATGCAGCTCGGGGATACCCCAGAAACAGCATGATCAAGCATGCCCCACAAGGTTAAATTAAATGTCTATTGATTTTGCATGATGCAATGCATGCACTAACAAGTAACAGAAATATGTAAGTTTTCTCAGCAAACAGAGACTCACCTTATCAATTTTCTCAAATGTGTCAGCCTTCCGAGGAATCCACCCATTAAGTGCTTCTCCACACACTGCCGTAAGCCAGGGGGGCCACCCAGCTGCTACTTGCTCCCCCCGCAAATGCTTTGGAGGGTTACTTAGCCTTGGGTTTGGCTTTGACCTTCTCCTTCTGCTGCGGGGCTGCTCAACCTGGGCCCCATCATCACCATCTTTCTCTTCCTTTCGGTTGCCAACGTTCTGAACCTCAACCACTTCTCCCTCAGCTGTCCCCGTGGTGCTCTCATCTATCTTCCCGTTCGGTTGAGCACTCAAATTCCTCTCCTCTTTCACCTCTGAAGTTATTTCAGACGAGACTTCTCGACTAATCACGCACCCCATATCTTGAATCTAGACTTCCTTCCTTGACATGGTCCTAGTGTAGGCTTGTATCACTAAAAAAATCACTGCAATCTAATAAAAATCACAAGCATCCTTAACTAGGTAGGTGAACAATTAATAAACAAAGCTAGAAAATTTATAGATTCGGTAATCGAAAACTTCCCACTTTCAATAGTGAATGACCCACAAAGCTCAAGAGGCAGGAGCGCAAATAGAATCAGTAAATTTGAGAATTTTCAGTTGAGTAAAAGCGAGCAAGATTCAGTGGGTGACAAAATGGTGGAAATAGAAGGAAAGTGAAAACGAAATATCTATATGAATAGAATATTTGATGAATTTAGAAGGAAAGGCCAGGATTAAGTCGAATCAAAGATACGAATCTTACAGTAATCGATGTTGAATTTGCCGGTTCGGCTGTTTTGAGTCAAGCAAGAGAAGGAGGGAATATGAGCTGTGTTTGTTTGATCCTGTCCCGGTTCCGTTTTTGCCCTCTTTCTAGCTCAGACAAGCGAGGAAATGTAGAGCCGAGCGGATCTTCTCATTCTCCCTAAGTCAAAGCCCCGAACCACCGGTCGAAGTAGATGCTGAACCAAGGCAAGGACAAATAAAAAAAGAGAAGGGGAACTTCAGCTCCAATAAAAGGAGAGAAAAACGATTCCGCGATTCACCAGAAGGGGGGGGGGGGAGAAGGTAGATGAGTAATACTACATCCGCAACTGATTATAAGAGCCTGTTAACTAATTTGAAGAGATTAAAAAAGTAAGTTGAGTTAGTTATTTGTCCTAAATAAGTAGTGTCTTTTCTAAAATATCCTTACTAATCAAGTATATTGACTAGAATTATAATTATTAGAAGGATTATCTTAGAAAAAATTGAGTAAATATGAGAGACAAAGTGAATTAGAGTCTTATATTTAGGACCAGAATAAAAGTCAAACAGGATTTTATATTAATAACCGGAGGTAGTAATAATAAACACCGATGAAATAATAATACTAACAGGAAGATCCATGGATATTGTTTTTGAATTTTACCTTCATCTCGTAAAGAATTGTACCGTTCTTTTTTTGCCGGAAACAGTAAAAAGTACCATTTTTTGACCCGCAACAAAAATGTACCATTGCAAATAACCTTGTGACAAGACCATCAATCTCATTTCTTATGCGAAGTTTCAACATAAATTTATGAATAAATTTTATTATATTGTTATTATATTAGATATAGATACTGAATTATTGATTTTATTTTAATAATTCATTCAGTTATTTTTAGAAAATAAATGAAATATATAGTCCTTAACATAAATAAATGATATCAAAATTCAACGTTTCAAATATACTACCTCCGCTCCTAATTAGAAGAGTTAGGTGACTAATTTGAGAAGATTAAGGAAGTAAGTTGAGCTAGTTATTTGTCATAAATAGGTATTGTCTTTCCTAAAGTATCCTTGCTAATCAAGTGTATTGGCTAGAATTACCATTGTTAAAAGGACTACTTTGAGAAAAAATATATAAATATGAGAGAAAAAGTGGATTGTGATCTTATATTTAAGACCAAAATAAAAGTCAAACAAGGTTTTATATTAAATATCAGAGGTAGTATTTTTTATAATTTATATCAACTTTTTCATATACTATCAAAATATGGAAATATTTAGGTTTTTCAAAAGAGAAAATATTATTTATGCTTTAGAAAATTCCTAATCCACAAGGCTGCACAACAGATAGACTGGACTAGACCAGAGCCCAATCCCGAAGTTTGGTCTAATTTTTGGTTGGGGTCGGTTTGCCAGTCTATGGTCTGGTCCAGTTCAGTAGTGATATGAGGTAAGGTTTGACAGACTTGGTCTACCATACTAGTGGACTAGTCCATACAATCCAGATTCCTAATTTTCTTTTTTTTTAATTTTTTTTTATAGGAAGCAAGATTTTACCATGATAAATATAATTTAAGACAAAAAAAATGCCTATAATCATATAAAACTCATTCTAAAATATTAAGATTTCATCATAAATACATAAAAATTTCTAAAAATATTAAAAAAAATTAAAGGTAACATTTAAATTACAAATTATTGAAAAATAAAAAAATTCACCTAGATTGGACCGGACCGATCCAGGTGGTCTAATTATTTGATCCGAAACCCAGTCTAACTCGACCAACCAATATGGTCTAGTGTGTCCTAGTTTCATTATATAGTTTATTTGGATTGGACTGGACAAGACCAAACTACTTCAGGTTGATTGGACTGGACCAAATCAGACCAGACCACTGGATTTTTGCACATCCCTATCCGCAAGTATTTCACTTATGTTTTTCTCCTACAACTTTAGGTTTTATTTAAAGTCACATTTAAAAGCACTAATAAACACATCTTACATAAATCGATATAAAACTTATTTTACATGATTATCTTATATTGTGTAAATTACAGTTAAAGAATTGCCAGAGTTCCACCCTTTTTCTGTATGTGCATGTACGTCACTCAACTAATAACGTGCATAGTCTCTTTACTGGATTCATATTTTCATCTACTGCGATTGGTTCGAGTGGCCGCGATGTGGAGGAACAAACCTTTCGATCTTATACTTCAACGTTAATGCTAGTTCTCATTTAAAAAAAAAAAAAAGGGTCACAATTAGTTGAGAAGGCGATTTCTCTTTCATAGAAAATTAATAATCTCAATCGCTTTCGTATACATACACCCAGCAAATACTAGTTACTTGAATTTAATTAAATCCCCCCAAATGAATAAACGACGAAATACCTTTCAATTTTGTTCCCGCGTCTCTTCAACAATTATGTCAATCACTTTCATAAAGCAACGCCAACTATCACTCAAACATGGATCCTCATAAATGAATAACTAACAAAATGATCCCTCAGGTAAATAATAAGTAAGCCCAAAATCTAGAATCTCCTAAGAAACTTCATGCTTAACCGCAAAGCCAAGCTTCAACCCTCGAAGGCTCGAACTTCTTGACCATTGACGAAGAGTGGTCCAAGAGCTTGAGAGCTCAATCTTCCTGAAGCGTAGCCTTAATTTCGTGATATGAACAACATGCAACAGAACTTTTTTTTTTTTTTTGGGTACAACATGAAACAGAAATTTTAGTTGCAAGTGTTTTGGCACACACTAGAAAGTCAGCAAGTTCTTATTTATCATTTTATCATATAAGCATAACAATGCTTTACCACGCATTTTTCTGGTTAAATTCTCCTCTTATTTCCTCGTGCTCCACAGACAAAGGAAAGATTTGCCCGAATTTCCCTTATTCATTCACAGAAAGGCATCCAGGAAACGCAGATTCATCCGCATGAACATGAAAAAAATAATAAAAGACCAATGGAAAAGCACAGAACCGTTATTATGCATCCTAGATTTTGGATATAATACATGTAGCATATATCTACGTTCATATTTTAATATTGCACCCCAGAGCAACTTCTTGACACATTTTGTCCGCGGGTTTTAGTTCTTACTTTTCCTTGTTTTTAGACATTTCGTCAATGGCTTTCCTAGGTGGAGCTGAACAGACAGGCACAACTGATCTGATTCGAACAGGTGATGCTATAGATAGAGGAGGGGGAGGTGTGCCCACCATATCAAACCTCGCAGACATGGGCATGGCTGGACTTCCTCGGACCCCAGTTCTCATCCTTGAGGAAACCGACACAGGAAGTTATCTATGTCGTGGCCTGGACTCTGCAGAAGAAGCATAACCCATGGTTCTGATCATTGAAGATGCAGATGCAGGAGGTCTAAAACTTCCATTTGTGTTTGTTTCTGGAAAGGTTCTCGGTATGGGACAAATATTGTCAACCTTAGGACGGTTTTGTAGCAAAATATTTCTATTTCTGCTTTCAGGCACACATCGCTTTTGTCTCTCATCCTCCAGAGATACTCTACGGGCTCTTGTTTTATTACTTGAATCGCAAATTGGAAAATTAGGGACTTCGGATTGAGAAAACTCTGATGAAGTTTCTGGCTTCTCCTCATGAATCTCTTTAATGATTACTTTTGACCTGTTTAGATCAGAAACATGGTGGTTTGGAAAGTAAAATGAAGGGCTTGATGCAGAAATGGAGAATCTTGGTCCTATAGGGACTGACACTGACCCCTTGGCTGGAATATAAATGCAGTAGTCTGACTGGAGAACCGATTGCATAAAGGGGAAAATTTGTGGTGCGGATGGAATAGGTGGTGGAATAGCTAGCGCCAAGAGGTGATTTTGCTGCTGTACAATTTGTTCTTGCTACCAAATGTGATGCACCGACACACGAGGGGAAACGCCAGAGAGGCCGCGACTTTGGAATTGCACAGGACACGTGGTCGGCATTGGCAACTCCAGAGATGCACTGTAGCTTTGCTGTCTATGTTGGTGATCACCTTCTGCGGAGTCCTTAGATTCCCACAGTTTTAAACTTGCAAGAACCTGAGCAATGATGAACTGTTCCTGTACCTCATCACGTTTAGACTCTGAAGGAAATGAAGTTGGAGGAGATAAGTGATGCTGTGACACTAAACAGAGAATGTCAAACAATTAGCACATGAAAAGTTTGTAGAAGCTAAAAGAAAATGATGCAAGTAATTTTTTTGAAAAAAAAAGTGCGTTGAAATGAAAAATTCTTGATCTCACAGAATGTTTGAGTGCAGACTCCATAGTGCAAATGCATAAACAATTTGGGCACTACGGAAGAGAGATACAGTAAAAAGAAGCAAAAGGCTCACATTTTCTCAATGAAGTCCAAGCAACCATTGCAGCATTTTTTTTTAGCCTGTTTCTTGGTCCTAGCTGGCTCGCCAGAAAAATTCATTCCAGCAATCTCAACTGTACTTGAGAAGATAGGAACATGACCTGGTTCAGATCGAAAAGTTGTATAAACAGGAAGATTCAGTCCAGCTCCATGAGCAGTTTCCTGGAGTAAATTCTTGTATATTCCTGATTCGTCCTGTTAATATGTAGCTACCAACTATTATTAAAAAGAAGAAAAATAGTGTTGGTTTATCTATCTACACACAGAGGTTTTCTACGTTCCTATGAGAACCATTCAAAGATAGAGAATGACATAATTCATCCTGCTCCACTCTCTCCCCAGTCAAAACTTAAACATAAAAACAGAGAAAAGAAAAGGGAGAGACATCAATTCTTTTCTTTCTTTTTTTTAAAGGAGGAAAAACCAGAGGATTTTGCAAGGAATAAAGTATTAAAACGCGCGCGTGTGAGAAAGGGCATCAGAATCAGAATATATTCATATTACTTATAAAACGTGGTAATTATGAAAATAGAATAATCATGTAAATATCTTTTATTTAATGTAAATATTCTAGGATGATTTAGGGAGCAGATTACGGTATATCAATAGGAGGGTATCATGGGATTCTATCTTTAAAATCTCAACTATTTATGGTTGAAGATTCTGCTGTACTCTATATACTTTTCCTGAACTATACGAAATATACACACGGAATATTCAAACCCAAATATTCTACATGGTATCAGAGCAGACCGATTCTTGCTTCGTTTGACAGTCCGCCATTGTACGTTGCTCCCAGTGAGCAGTTCATCCCGCAATGGCAACCTCTCTTAGTGGGACACAAGTCGTCGATTCCGTGAAGGCGTCCTCCTTTGATGGATCGCCCATGTCCATTATTTTAGAAAAGCTTACCCTCACCAACTATCGGGACAGGGCACAAGCTATTCTTCTCGCTGTTGGTGGTCTCAGCAAACTTGGTTATTTGACTGGAGAATCGCGGGCACCGTCTGATCCTGCCTCTCCAGCAATGGCTCAGTGGAAGATTGATAACTCTTTAATCTCCTCTTGGCTGGTCAATGCTATGTCACCACAACTCAAACGAAGTTTTATGTTTCTACCTACTGCCAGGGACGTCTGGGATGTTGTTCGGGACTCATATTCCTACGAGAAAGATCACTCTCGGGAATTTGATCTCAGGCGCAAAACTTGGAAGTCTACCCAAGGTGCTCGGTGGGTCACAGAATTTTGGCTTGAACTCGTAGCTCTGTGGCAAGAACTTGATTTGATGACAGAGGAGACATGGACGTCCACAAGTGATGCTGCCCGTAACAGAAAGAACATTGAAAATGAACGTGTGTTGCTGTTTCTGGCCTGTCTCAACCCAGAATTTGATGATGTCAGAGGTCGCATATTAAGTGCACGAACTCTTCCTTCTCCCAGGGAAGCATATGCTGAAATTCTACGTGAAGAATCCCAGCGTGAAGTAATGTTGCCTGAACCTAAATCTTTTTCTTCCACTGATTCATCTGCTTTTGTAGGTCAGGGTACCAACTCTGGACACAATCGTGGGAAGGTGACTTGTGTTCACTGTAAGAAAGTGGGTCATACTAAGGATAAGTGCTGGGATCTCCATGGTAAACCAACTGATTGGAAGCCGAAAAAAGGAAAGCCCTGTCCCAATTAAGGCTCTCAGTCTCAAGAGACTGTTCCTCAATCAGAAATAGTCCCTGCTATGAGCAAAGAGCAAATGAGTCAATTGTTCGAGTACTTCAAGACTCTTCATACCCAACAGCAATCTGCACCTACTGCTACTGTTGCTCAAAAAGGTAATAATGCTAGTGCTCTCCACACCTTTGCACCTACCAAGTGGATTGTTGATACAGGAGCTTCTGACCATATGACTTCAAAAGCTAGAATGTTTGTTTCCTATCTCCCTTCACCAGAAAATAAAACAATAACGACAGCTACAGGTTCCCCTTCTCCTATAGCTGGCACTGGGACTGTTCATCTCTCAGAAAAATTACGTCTTGAATCTGTTTTACATGTTCCCCACTTGGCTTGCAATCTTCTTTCAATCAGTAAACTGACCAAGCAAGTAAATTGCTCTGCTCACTTCTTCCCCACTTCAGAAGCCAGAATATGATGGGCTCTACTACCTTGACGCTTCTATCGTGAGTGCTTTCTGTTGCAAAAGAAGTGGCCTAGTCTCGACTTCCGACAACACCGACATTTTATTATGGCATAAAAGGATGGGTCATCCTAATTTCTCTTATTTACAAAAATTGTTTCCACATTTACCTTCAAATAAAAGCACTATTCCTCATTGTGAAGTTTGTGAGTTAGCCAAACACCATCGCATTACTTTCTCGCCTTCTACTTATAAATCTATTTGCCCTTTTTCAATTATTCATAGCGATGTTTGGGGTCCCTCTCATATTTCAAATCGCACTCATTCCAAATATTTTGTCACGTTTATTGATGACCACACACGCATGTGCTGGGTTTACTTGTTAAAAGAAAAATCTGCTGTCTCCTCAGTCTTTATTGAGTTTTTTAACTATGTCAAGACTCAATTTAATACCACATTGCAAGTCCTTTACACTGATAATGGGACAAAATATTTTAACCAAACTCTTGACAGTTTTCTTAAAGCCAATGGTATTGTGCACAAAAGTAGTTGTCCTCATAGCCCGCAACAAAATGGCATTGCAGAACGAAAAAACAAACATCTTCTTGAAGTTGCTCGTGCACTTTTATACACTTGTAATACTCCACATTTTTACTAGGGGGATGCAATACTCACTGCTACTCACCTAATTAACCGTCTCCCTAACCGGGTCTTGTCCTATGTTTCACCTCTGGATAAACTTCGTGAAACTCATACTGTCACTCACCTTGACTTCACCTTACCACCTCTTGTCTTTGGTTGCTCGGTTTTTGTTCATCAACATCACCCACCATCCAAATTTGACCCCAGGCTTGTCAAATGTGTCTTCCTAGGATACTTTAATTCTCAAAAAGGTTACAGGTGCTATGACCCTATCACTAAGCATCTCTTTGTTAGCCGTGATGTTACCTTTGTGGAACAAGAGCCCTACTTCACCAAGCCTTCAATTCAGGGGGAGAAATGGAGTGAATTTCAGCTTGAGTGTATACCTGAACCCATACCCCCTCCTGATCCTATTCAGCTTCCTAAGGACCCATCCAACACTGTGCCAAGAGTAGAAGTCCGGGATCAAAAATTTGATAATATTTACTCATGTAGAAACAAACAGGTAGTAGGGTCCAGCATACCTAAGGCTGTACCATTCTCAGAACCAATGATGGATCCTATGAGAAATGATGATGAACATACTCGGGCAGCAGAGACAAAGGAGTTAGAACTTCCTATTTCACTAAGGAAGAAACCTCGAACATGCACCAAGCATCCCATTCAAAAGTATGTATCTTATTCTACCCTCTCTGAGAATCATTACAGCTTTGTTACTAGCCTTGATCAAATACAAGTCCCTAATAATGTGTATGAAGCTCTTGAAAGTCCAGAATGGAAAAATGCAATAATGGAAGAAATAAGAGCATTAGAAAAGAATGGGACATGGGAGATCACTGAACTACCAGTGGGAATAACACCTATGGGTTGTAAATGGGTGTTCACACCAAAATTTAATGCTGATGGTTCCCTAAACAAGTACAAAGCGAGACTAGTTGCAAAAGGATTTGCCCAAACCTATGGAATAGACTACAATGAGACATTTGCCCCAGTTGCTAAGCTAAATACCATCCAGGTTCTTCTCTCAATTGCTGCAAATCTGGACTGGCCTCTTCAACGACTTGACATAGAAAATGCATTCTTAAATGGTGAATTAAGAGAAGAAGTCTACATGAGTCTTCCACCTGGATTTGATAAAGGAAAAAAGGGCCAGGTATGTAAACTGAAAAAATCTATCTATGGTCTAAAGCAATCACCACGTGCCTGGTTTGACAGGTTCTCTACAGTCCTCAAGGCGGAAGGCTACAAACAAAGCTTATCAGATCACACTATGTTTGTATCAAGAGATGGTGACTTGATAACCATCCTCATCGTATATGTAGATGACATTATTCTCACCGGAAACAATGTCAAGGAAATAGAGAGAATTAAAGTGGGGCTTAACAAGCAGTTTAAAGTAAAAGACCTTGGGAAGCTGAAATATTTCCTTGGTATGGAAATAGCAAGGTCTCAAAAAGGAATCTATGTCTCTCAAAGAAAGTATATACTTGATCTACTTAAGGAAACTGGAATGCTTGGGTGCAAGCCTAGTAAGGTACCTATGAGTACCAAGAAGAAATGCAGAAAAGATAAGAAAGCAGCAAAGACAAAAAAAGAGGCAGCACGAAGATTGAAACAAGAAAAAGATGAGGCAACTACAGACAAAGGTCGATATCAAAGACTAGTTGGTAAACTCATATATCTTTCTCACACTAGGCCAGATATCGCCTTTGCAGTGAGTGTAGCCAGCCAACATATGCATGCTCCCAAGAAAAAACATTTGGATGCAGCCTATAAAATCCTAAGGTACTTCAAAGGAACACCAGGTAGGGGGCTGTTCTTCAAAAAGAACGATGTCAGAAGTGTTGAAATCTATACCGATGCTGACTGGGCTAGTGCCCAGGAGGATAGCAGGTCTACATCAGGTTATTGTACCTTTGTATGGGGCAATTTGGTGACCTGGCAAAGTCAGAAACAGAGAGTTGTAGCGAAGAGCAGTGCAGAATCTGAACTAAGAGCTCTAGCTCAAGGCATTATGGAGGGGCTATGGCTGAAAAGAGTGGCAGAAGAAGCACACGTTCAGATTGAGTCTCCCTTAAAGCTCTACTGTGATAATAAGGCAGCCTTGAGTATGGCCATAAATCCTGTGCAACATAGCAGGACCAAACACGTTGAAGTGGACCGTCACTTTATTAGAGAAAAAAATTGAGGATGGAATCATTGACCTATCTTATGTCCCTACCAAGTCACAACTGGCCGATATCCTTACCAAGGGATTACCAGAAGAAGTGTTCGAACATTTTGTAGGCAAGTTGAACATGATCAACATCTATGATCCAACTTGAGGGGGAGTGTGGTAATTATGAAAATAGAATAATCATGTAAATATCTTTTATTTAATGTAAATATTCTAGGATGATTTAGGGAGCAGATTACGGGATATTAATAGAAGGGTATCATGGGATTCTATCTCTCAAATCTCAACTATTTATGGTTGAAGATTCTGCTGTACTCTATATATTTTTCCTGAACTATACGAAATATACACACAGAATATTCAAACCCAAATATTCTACAAAACAACATGCAGAAAACTGAGCAGAGCTCTCTAGGCTGATGTATACCTAACCCTGATATTCTAGTGTCCAAAAGACTTGCTTGTACTTGGCATGCAAATCAAGTAGTTGGGTGTGTCAAAGAAGAGAGAACTATAAGTGAAATATAGGAAGGGAAGGGAAAAGAGAGATAAAGGTTTTGCCATTTGCTCACCAGAACTTTTGCTGCCAAAGACGTAGAAGGACCTCTTTTAACAAGGGTGCTTAGAGCTACCTCAGCTGCTGCATGTTCAGCCTGTCTAAGAGTAGAGCAAAACGTTGGGCTGTCAAATGTTTCTCCATTGAGGTTTACCGTTGCTTTGAATCGAGGAGCATGATCTGGTCCTTCGCGTATGCATGAATAGGCTGGCAAATTGAAACAACTTCTTTGAGCCAACTCTTGCAACTGGTTCTTATACATCTCTGCGCACAAGTGAGTCCAACACCCAAATTGAAAAGTAATATATCAGCTTGACATTCTATGCTTACTTCTCGTTGTATTCTATACGGATTAAAGGAATAAATCAGAAAGCATAGAATAGAAGAAACCTCTTCAACTATGTAAGATACAAAAGCTACAAATATTTTCATTCAGACATTTATGGGAGAGAGCGATAAGAAGCCTATCAAATTCGCCAAATTTGTCCAACATTATTAAGAAGATCAAAATTCACAATGACCACATATATTCTTCACCCACGAAACACCAATGCACCATAAATAGTTTGCGTGTGCGCATGTGAACGTGTTTGCATCTGTCTACTCAGAAATTAATTCTACAGACTAACAGAAATTAGTGTAAAACTTGCAAGCTGGCGGTAAATTAAGTAGCAAATCATTCTTCCGCCTTCTAGGAGTGTAAAATACTTTTCGCATATATGTTCCACGGAACTTGTGGATACGCCTAAAATGAAGCAGCTATAGCTGAGCAGCTCAAGAAATAACCAGAGCTTATTTGCAGCTGCAAATCTTTGTCTTAAATTAACTCACCGCCTCAAAAAGCTATTTCCCAAACTACCTATTCGGAGGCAGTACCATCCAACAATCCCCTCAACCAGACACCATATTGAATTCACTCGGAAATTCCTTGATCAAACTAAAATGAATATTGATAAATATGTGATGAAGTTTCAAACATCGAATCACACCTTTCCAAAGAATTATGCGAAGTTTAATGCTGAAGGATCCGGATATGGGCAAAAGAGCTTAAACCGTCGGTTATCAGGGGAACTTTTTTTTGAGAAGGTGACGGAAACCTGATGGGAAACCTATGGGTGTTGATGGGAAACTGGAATTCCATGACACGGAAATTTTCCCTGCTTTTCACTTTACTAATGAATGAAGCGAAATATTACAAATTTTGTAAATAAGCTGTCTTTCACTCTTTTGTGGCTGAAAACTTGAAATGATAGTCTATTCTGCATGCTGCCCTTTGGTGCCAGGATAAATGAAAGTAAATCTGAAGCGGACCATTTACCGCGAAGTTAAAAATTTGTAAAGCTGACTCGGTAGACTCTGGCTATAATTCAACCCTATGGAAGTTTAATGTGAAGCTCTAACCAAACGAAACGAAAGTTATGGATTTGTGAGGTGCTTAGATTATTTAAGAAGTATTTTTAAAGAGCATTTTTTTAATTAAGAAAAAATTTTATATATTTATTTTGTATATTATAAAAATACTATTAAAACTATGATTTTGCTTTTAACCAAATACTCATTTGATTTCATCAGTCTTAGATTAAAGAAATGGATTATATTTTATAAGTCCATTAATTATAGATAGACAAAATAATATTATATAATATTAAATTTAATAGTTTTACGGCTTAGTTTATTTGATTCTTCTTTTTCAGTGCAAATAATAAGAATTAAACTGGCTGAAAAACAAAAGAATTTTCTTTTTTAAAAAAAAATCCGCCATAAAACCCATTATTTTTTTAAGTCGTGAGATAAGTCTGGTGAGAGGAGGGAAAGTAACATATCCGCAGAGATTTTTTTCCTTCCCAAATGATCCCCCCCCCCCCCCGCTTCCCACTAAAGTTTTCGTATCGTGAAGTGAATATATGATCCATTTAACTTTCCCGTGTCTCCAAAAAAAAAAAAAAAAGTGAATATATGATCAAGCACTTGAATCCGCTCGCCTACCCGCTTCCTTGGTAGTGGGTCTATATTATAATTGATGGACTGGGTCCGGGACCCTGCTTATGCAGACCTCGCTTTCCAGGACATGTCAAGAGATTTCCATTTGGAAAGGAAGCATGAAAATAAGCAAGCACAGCAACTACACAAATTTATTCCAACCTTAATGCCTTTTCACGCGGCCTAGGCTTCCACACACCACAAGCATCAACTTGGTAAAAACAAAAGAAAACACAAGACGAGAGAATCGCCTTCATCTCAGACCCTCTCGCCGTTATATTTCCTCCTAGCTTCCCTGCTGTCTATGGTTGGGATGCGACCGCTGGCGTCGATGGGACTGCCACGGCAAGGACTACTTGGGGAAGTTGGGGTTGGCCGATCCACACCCAAGTTTCTGCGATCGCGGGAATCATAATTTGGAATTGGAAAAGGGTTCTTTGCACTGGGCCTGGGGGCTTTGTATTCTCCTTCTGGAGTACGGGCAACTCTTGCCTTTTGTATGAACATCTCAGCAACCTTATCAATATCATCTGTGGCCTCACCGAGTTGGGTCCCCTTTCGGGGGGATGAACTCCAATCTTGACTAATTATCGGCTCGCTACCCCTGTTGGTACTATTTTCCTCGTTACCACTATATGCAGCTGAACGTTGGGGCCGACGCCACTCTGTCCAAATGACTGGTTGGCTAGCTGGAGCTTTCTGTGTGCCGTGCCATTTGTTATGAATATCATGTTTCGGAGAGCTACGTTCGCATTCGCGACTATTGGTTCTGGTAGCAACCGGCACCACTGTTCGTTTGGGAGGCATTTCATGGGGTTTGCCGTCGTCTCTTGCAGGATAAGCCTTCTTGGGAGACCCATGTCCATACTCATCCACGCCTGAAGTTCTGGAAGCAACTGGTACCGGTACCCCTGCTCTTTTGGTAAGGAACTCATCATCCCTGTGTGGGCGATAATCCTCGTCATCGTCGCCGGCGGGGTACGCCTTTGTCGGAGAGCTGTTTGGGCACTCATAGCCAACGCAAGGTCTGGTAGCTACCGGAACCACCGTCCTTCTTGGAAGCAACTCGTCACCTCCCCGTGGGCGACTATGAGCAAGAACCGGATTAATCTGCCTGTGCCATTCATCATCATATCCGGCGGGGTAAGCCTTCGTTGGAAAGCCATGTTTGAAGTCGTCGTCATAAGGTTTTGTAGTAACAGGGACTGATGTCCTTCTGGGAGCATGATCGTCGTAGGGGTAGTAGTCGTAGTAGTCCTCTGGCCTGACGACTGAGTTTGGAAAAAGCGGAACGGGTCCAAATATTTCACCTGTCCTTGACCCCATAGTAGTGAAGGCGGAATAGCCATGGAAATTGTGACCATATCCACCCATCCCTCTTGTTCAGAGTCACTCTGTTATTCTGCCAACTCTTCAATCTACAACTTCTCCCTATATGGAAGAAAGATTATGAGGATTTACATTCCACCTCGGTGCACTTAAAGCGGACAGATTCAAACTTATCAAGCATCAGAGAACCATATGCGACCTTTTTGTGACATATCCTGGATATGGATTCTATACCTGTTCTCGGTTGACAGAATAGCACATTGAAACAGAATCTTATTCCGTGGACACAAGCCTATCTTCTCCATTGCTTCTGGTTCTTCAGAGGTTGAGAACAACTCTTCCGAAGTAATATAGTGTCGGCCACATCCCACAAAAGATCGACTTCTGAGTAATCTACAAGCCTTGGATCGCTTTCACTGAAGTTTTCTTAGCCTCAACTTCAAGAGCTTCATGAAGCCGAATGGGTGCCCCCAAAAAAAAAAAAAAAAACACGATAATAGTAGTGGCAGCAGCAACATCGCTCTAGTACGTACATGAATACTCGTGATTTAGGTCGTTATCAATTTCCACGAAAACTGACCTAATTTGTCTGATTAAGTTTTACTATCTCGATTCCCAAGTAAGAACTGATTTTATTTTATTTTGTTTTAAATATAAAACAACAATATATTTTATTTATTATATTTATTTATTTTTTTAAAAATAGTTTTTATAATAATAATAGTTCTAGTCAATACACCTGATTAGTAAAGATATTTTAAGAAATATAATACTATTTATTATAAATACTTAATTTAACTAATTTTTTTAATCTATTCAAATCAATTAACTAATTTTTAACGGTGAAAGTAGTATTATTGGTGTTTGTATTTTGTTTATTTTCTTTTTTAGGCCGCAACCTAGGGCCTCGAGTCTTTCTTTGTCTGGTTGTCGGTGCTTGTACTTCTTTTTTTTTTTTAGATTAATAAAATTGACTTCATTTTTGGCCCAAAAAACTTCCAGAAAAATGCGGGTCGTTAGAAGAAACGACAGGGCTGGAGAATCAACTGATAATGAATCGGTAGTTACGAGAATACAGCACGAATCGATACTCCCAAAAACAGTAATTATACTCCTCCGGTTTTAATTATAAGATCCAATTGATTTATTTGAGGAGATTAAGAAAGTAAGTTAAGTTGGTTATTTATAATAAATAAGTGTTGTCATTCCTAAAATATCCTTGCTAATTAAGTATATTGGCTAAAACTATCATTATTAGAAGGATTATCTTGGGAAAAAATGCATAAATATAAGAGACAAAATGGATTGGGGTCTTATAATTAGGACCAAATAAAAAGTCAAATAGAATCTTATAATAAGGACCGGAGGAGTATTATATCATCACAACCTTGACTATCACTACAAATTTCTCCCTTCCCCCTTTAAGGAATCTTGAAATAATATATTGTATTTCTCTAATTCAATGTCCCCAAATAGAAATTATATTACCTGGCTGTATATCAAATGGACCGGTAACATATATTTATTTTGCCAGCGCGAAGCGCTCCGTCTCCCCCGCAACTTCTTCATTTCTCAACATTCCTTTGTAATCCACCGACCACCGCGTAGCATTTACTGTTGAATTACAAATATATGCAAGGCTGTTTCAAAGAGAGATAGGAATAAGAAGAGTGAATATATCAGACTTGAGTGTAGAATACTAAAAATTGCTGATCAACTACTTAAACTATATCTCCTCTAAAGTAATTATGACGAAAATATACCTATTATTGAACATTTTTAGGGCTTGAATGCTGGAGTATCAGAAGAATAAATTGCACGATACATTATTCTGTCAACGATATTCCTATAGGGATCCTCCTCACGCTTCTTGATCAAGTAATTTATATTGTGCTGAACTTGAGATTTAATTTGCAGGTACAGTTGGTTGGCATTGTGTTTGTCTTCTAGCATCTTCTCCATGCCTTTTGTTCTCACGGGCTTCCCGAATAGATAGTAAAACCGACCGGGTATCTTGGGTAACAGCCCTGGAATGAAGAGGTTTTGGTTTGCTACCTCCCCACTCGTCTCATCCCTGGAATTTAGGGGGAAAACGATAAGTTTGAAGCAAATGAAAAGGAATCCACACTGCAATAATTATTTTTTAAATAAAAATGCTATGCATATGCCTAAACAGTCCTCACTCTTTTTTTTTTCCCCGCGGCGAGAATCCTCTGATGTGATTTAATTGGAAAAATCAGTGAAAAAGAAACATATCAACAAGAAGAAGAATTACCTTATCTTAATAGCATCACGATTAGAATCTCTGATGTAATCGTTAATGATGGGGACCTTAATTAGATCGTTGTAGTCAAGTACCAACTGTTTAATCCAGAGCAACAACGGTCAAACCAAAGGGCAAGTACAATTACTCATGAACTCAAGCTTCGCCGGAATAAGCAAGTCAGCGACTATTTTCTTAATCTACAATTACACGATATCCCAACAGTTTGAACTAATAAATACAATTCCAAATTTTGTTGGGGAGTAAAGTAGAAGTTAGCCTTTACTTGGTGTATTAGCGGAAGAAAATGAGGCGTTGGGGCTTCTAAGCAAAGAAACAGTATAGAGGGAAAGGAAAACTTACTTCAGCTATATCATCTTCACCCACAACTCCAAATGGAACAATTGTGGCTCCAAACCGTGCCGCCATTCTCACAAATTCCTGATTCTGAGGCCATATTAACTTGTATTCCTCTCCCTGGCAACCATGGAAGCAAATAAGTACGGATTTTAAAATAAAATATTGACAAGCACGAACAATAAGACAAAGAATCACGAAGTTGGTGCAAACACGTCTGCATATCCTTGACTTCATGATACTGGTAGAAACCTATGATCCCAGCATATGACACTGAAATGTAGATATGCACTAGAGCATTGGTTTTACCCCCGTTGAAAAAGAAAGAAACCCCTATAAAACGAAGGAACTTGATGCACCTTGAAATGGAGAGCCTCACGTGCTCCACCAGGATACAGTAGAACGTGTGATTTTTCTGAAAGCAATTTATAAAGATAGGTTGCTGAAACAGGTACTCCACCGAATATTTTTACCCAATCAGACGTAGAAAACTCAGCAGAAGAATTCTCCTTGTTTTCCACAAACAGCAGAGGATGGGCCATACCACGAAGCATAATACCCTTCTGCCTTAAAACTTCTTCAACAAGGGGAATAAGCTCTAGTCCCATGAGCATGTGATAACCAACCAATAGGACAGGACCTTCATCCGGAACACCAGCGAGACCTTTCACAATCTTTCCATCCTCCAAAGTTGAGAACATCACAGAACCAGTAGCAATACGAAATGACCTGTCGTCCATGTGACCAGCTCATCAGCTTTGGACCCATAATTCTTGTTTCTTTGGGAATAAGATAACAGCTAATAACAAATTGATTGCAAGAATTACGCTGCAAGCCCAGAAAGTTCCTAGAAAGGGGGCAAAAAAAAAAAAAGATTCTGATTTTGATTCTTGTTTATTCAAATTACCCAACTACTTGATCCATTGCATAATTGAATTCTGTCGCGCTGGGAGGAATAAAATTCATGACCATATCACGTCTCCTTGAACGGCGGTACATGCAAGTCCCCCTGATTATTGTCAACAGGCCAATGCCATCTTCCTGCACAACCACGCAGAAAATACAATTAATTATTCAAGTTCGTCCAATAACCCTGAGCATTGTATAACTTGTACAAATTAGCACATCCTTTCATTTGCTTGTCATTTCATGGTGATGTACTCTGGAAGTGGATATCATTTAAAGAGACTGCATATCCTAAAAAAAGTTCTTGAATACAAGAGATATTGTGGCGCGCGCGCACACACACACACATATATGCGTAGCTAAGAAAAAGAACAAAATTAGCTTGAAAAGAGAAAGAACACACCAAAGAAGTTACGGTTATATCTAGGTGAACAGAGAACAGGAATGGAAGATAAGCAAACCAGCAAGTTATAAACTTTGACTCGAAAGACCATATTTAAAAGCACTGGAAGACGTAGGAAAGACGGGTGCAAATACATAGAGTCATTTCACATACCAAAAGAAGGGTATGTCCGCTGTCCTTGAAGTTACGTACTTTGCAGTGTTGCAATGAGCTCTTTAGTCTTTTAGCTTCATCTTCACTGGGAAGCATTTTATCGTTGCCACTAGAATTTAAAATTCTGTCAATTCACTTTAAAGTAACTCGGATACATATTTTATATCACACAGACAGTATTGAAAATGGAGTGAATAAGTGATCTCAGTAATAACCTAGCTAACACGAGTACTTCAGCTTTCACAGCATGAAGACGCGAATTAGCATGTGCAGCAGCAGATTTAAGAAGCTTCAGCTTCCAAAGAAGGGTGTCCTTTGGTATAATGTCGGCCAAGTCCTGATAAGAAATCAGACAAAGGAGATAAAATACAGCCTGAATAGTAGGAACTTTCAAATTCATCATAAAGTAAGCCAAAAGTTCATAGAATAAACATAAAATCATGCAGCCTAAAAATATGCATGGAATATTAACACTTCTTACAGGCAGACATGGCAGCAATGCAGTAAGGTTGTTAGACAGTTGTTCAATTTTTTTCATAGGAGGAAGCCTATTTTCAATGCTGACAGCTGCCATCTTTGTTGGATCACCTGATACCATGATATAATAAAGCAATGTAGCAAGAACCCAGAAAGTCAAAGTAAAATTCTATTAATACAAAGCCGAAGTAAGAGATTTGAGCGCTCGCCCTTTGAATAAAACCGTAAAAAAGCAATCCCAATGTTCCCAACCTTAAATCTTAAATATATAAGCTACCTCTGTTTTTTAATGTTGTATTATTGAGTCTAGCATGAGATTTCCATTAAGCTAATGATAGCTCTCCAAACAAAAGGAACTGGATCATGATTACTATAATTAGAACCTAGAATTCACAAGAAACAAGAAGCTTTAAACTCCTTTACATTCTCTTAAAGGCGGAGAAAATGCTATTGGGCACATACTAAGAAGACCATTAGATGCATCAGTAAAAAGGATAAATCAAGTAGTATAGAGTTCTCTGAAAAGAGGCAGAGGTAGACCCAAGAGAATATTAAATGAAATTATCAAGCAGGACCTTTTATTTAATGATTTTTTTCAAAAATTTGGCTGTTGATGGAATACAATACTATCGTGCGATCCATGTAACTAATCTTATATAATGAGACATAACTCGTTGTTGTTGTTGTTGTGCATAACATAGCAGCAACATATGGAATATACATGGACTTATTTCCATCCACAAGATATTCAGAATGAAAGGAGAGAGAGAAGGACATGCAGCATTTGAGAATGAATTCCATTGACTTACAGAGAAGAAAAATTGAACCTTAAAGTCCAGTTGGTAGAAAACAGAGCACTTACCCATAACAAAACTAAGAAGAAATGGAACGGCGGCATGCAGTTCATTTGGCCAAGCCTCCAAGATAGGAAACAAAGGCTGCAATTGAGATCTTCCAAATGATGTAGCTAGTGTTGAAAGCCATCATGATGAAAAATTTTAGTAGAGGATTGACCTTTAGCTTGAAAAAAAAAAAGACGAGAGCAAATTTTACAAATGAATAGAGCATCCTCAGATTCACCTGGATTAGCTAATATCAGTACTAGGTCAACTGTTGGATTACGAGAAGCAACAGCAAGTGCTAAGCATGCTCCAAAAGAATCTCCCACCAAATAAATTGGTTTGTTTGGAAATAAAGCATGCTCGAGCTTTACTGCTTCTTCAACAATTTTCACCAGTCCTTCATATTTGTGGTATTCAAGATAATGTTTCAGTTAATTACTGATAATAACAACACCTACAACTATACAACATAGATGATCATAACAACAACTATATAACATAACACAGATAACTCAATAACTTCCAAAGAAGTCGACAAAAGAATACTTTAAAACACTAAGACCTTCAAATGAAGTTCGATCGTGAACAGGAATATGCAAGCAGCGAACTTCGAAAGCCCTGCATTGGAGGAAAAAAAAAGTAAAGCACTTAATGGAGGCATTTCTTTCAAACTCAAGGAAACAGGGGTATGAGCCTCTAGAGTAGATCCTGTTCAAGTAAGGTCGCGGGGCCATTTCTCTTGACGTAGCTTAAACGTTGCCAATAACCTTCAACTAAACATTGCACAGAAAAACTAATTTAACTGTGATAACTAGAATGAGACTCCATATAGGCATATGTACTACTCTCCTCTGTTGCTTATTATAAGAAACATTTGATGCTTATGGCATGTTTTCATATATAAGAGACACTTAAAAGTTGTCTCTATTTTTTTGTATTGATTTCCTATTTTACCCCTATTTATTTTGTCTCCAACTCATACTCTATCTCCCTCCTATTTCTCTTTCTTTTAATAATTTAATTGTTCTCTCTCATACTCTCTCTCCTTATTAATGGGGCATTGTGAAAAAAACATTATACTTTTTACACATTAATTGTTCTCAACTAATTTTAACTGTTTTTTTTATCAACGTAATTTAGTTATTCATCTCTTATAGTAAGGAACAGAGACAGTATGTTTCAAGTGTTGGTTCTAATGCTGCAAACTCGAGATGTTTCGAATTTTATTAATCTGAATAATATAACATACTTCCCAAGAGCTTTATGGTGCAAAATCAGGCCCATTCCAGTACCATCTAGCCCTGCATCCATTGAATTCAAGCAATTTTAAAATGTCAGATATTCCATTATAATATTCGTAAACGGACAACCATGACTGACAGTTGAATACAATTAACATTCACTTCTCGAAAAGCATGAAAAAGAAAAACATTATCTGAACCATTTTAACCACACAAGCCTCCTATGTATCCCAAAAAAAAAGGACTCACAATCACACCAGAGGGCATTTAAAATTAAGCAACTAAATAAATTTCCGATGAATTCAAGGAAAAAAAAAAAAGCTATTTACCAGGTAGAAAAAGAAGAGTAGGAGAGTCTTTCAAAGTAGGAGAACACTCAACTGGGCAAAACCACCGGGGGGGCCCGCCGTCATCAGACTTATTCAATTCCTTGACTGCAATGAAGTAATCTTCTACAGTCTGAGTCCCATAACCATCGTCCCAAAGTGGTGGTAACTCTGTCAAAACGGCATTCCTCCTCTTATCTTCCTCTCTAAGAACCCGCAACCGCCCATTCCCTTCTTCATTGACAGAACCATTTAGCTTTCTATCGGCAAGCGGAGAAGTTCGGCTAACGGCGACTGAATCTGATGACAATACAGTAGAGCTTCCACTATCTAAGCTTCGAGGAGCTTTAAGTCGGCTCCGATGCATGAATCCTCTGTTAGTTCCAGAGAACGGTGAAACCTGGAAACTCATCACCAATGACGTGACTTCTGCAAGCAGCGTCCCAATGGCTGAAGCCTTCCTCTGAGAAGGCTGTAAATGAACTAATTAACTCTCAAGAGTTCAAAAGAAGCCTTTATTTTGCGCCCAATAAAATAGTTATCTGAAAAACACAGCTGAACCATGCATAAAATAATACTACTATATATATGTATAGGCCAGAGCGGAGAAGAAAAGAAAGAATGAATAAGAAAAATGAAGTTACAGGAAAAATTAAAATCAGAGGTAAGAAAGGAAGATGTAGTCTAACGAGTAATAATGACGACGGCACAACAGTGATTGCTGGGAAATAATGGAGGATAAATTCTAGAACACGCGCCCCAAACAAAAGTGAGAAAATGACAAAGATGTAACGGGAAAAACAGTGGGCGTGGCTCTTTTGGAGAACAGGGAAAGGGTGATAGGAAAGGAATTACGTAACGGGGATCTGACTGGCTGTTCATTGGTGCTTAAAACGCAAAGTTCAGTCTTTCTCTCCATTCACTGGCTGTCATTTGGCCACGACGCGCTCTGGTCCTTCCAGCATTTGCAATTAGGATTTGCATGGCCGTTTCCGTGGGCGCGAAAGTTTGATTGCATTTGGCTAATTTAATATGATCGTCGCCTATCAGCAAAAAGGAAAAGGAAAAAAAAAAAGGAGGAGAGATCGGTGCTCATACGTAACAAAGTACTTTTTTATGTTATATCATTATATGTTCTATTTAAAAGATGATAAATAAATCAAATCAATTAACATTTGATAAATTCGATTCAACTCAAAAAGTATGTACAAAATTGCATATTTATTTTTAAATCATATACACATAATCATTATGTATAATTTTATTTATATTTTATGTTAACTTTTAATTAACACCGTTAATTCGATAATACCCGTTATATCTTGCTTGGGGAAACGACGTCCAAAAACCGAAAATCAATTTTACCCCCTTTCATAGAACAAATGGAGGAGTGAATGTAAACGTCAGCCGCGCGCATGGTAACAAATTAAAGATATGATTAATTTTGCTAAAGTCAAAATCTGGAAGGATCGCCTGTGAAGAGCCATACTCATCCCACAATAAAACAAAAAACAAGCTTAATTGTAGAACCGTTTGGACTTCTACAACGACAGTCTGGGTTTCAAGCTTCAGACATTTCTTGTCGTTATTACCGAGGATCCCATGCCTGGCTGCTGCCCACGTCCTTCTATTAAAGGGAATAAAAGCCATATGCAGATATGCTCCCTGCTCTACCGCCTCTACAGCCTCCACCACACCTTTCACAGATTTTTTTTTTTTAATTGATTTGCCAAATTTATTTTTAAAAAAATTTAAAAAAAAACTGTTGAATTTTGAAATTTCAAATCACAAATTACTACACAAAAATAAATTATCATTTTTCAAATGTAGTTATTTTTTTTCAAGTATTACTGATTTAAAAATTTAAAATTCAACAGTCATTTTTTGACAATTTTTCTAGTTTATAAACTTATGATTTTTTTAGAATTAAGAAACAATTTTAACCTCAATCCTATTTCTCAAATACAATTTTGCCTTAAATCTTTTTACTAGTATAATTTTGACCCTGACCTTTTTTTTTTTTGACGCAATTTTAACCCCAGACCCTTAGGGTCAAACCTAAGGATTAAAGACAAAATTGCACCCAAAAAATTTTAAAAAAAAAACACTTAAGAAGTAAGATCAAGAATAAATTACACCACTAAAAGATTAAGGATAAAATTACATCTGAAAAATAAGATTAAAGTTAAAATTGCACCTCAACCTATTTTTTAATTCAAGTTGAACACAGGCATATTTTAAATTAATCTAGAAATTCCAAAACAAAAATTTTAACTTCAGGTCAAAACCTGTCATCAAGCTCGAAGCAAGCGCCAATTCCCAGCATACAATAAAATTTCACAAATACTGAGTACACTCGAGGGGGGGGGGGAGGATGCCTGAGAACGAAACAAATATTAAGCGCCTAGTTTGAAACAAATAAAAAAAAAAAAAAAAAACTCATCTGCACTAAACAAAAAATAAATATAAATATAACACGAAAGGAAGAGACGTGACGATACACCTTGAGAATAATTTCTATGGCTAGATATATAATTCACATTTCAAATGTACAATGCCTTTGATGTCATATATAAATAACTACCTAGTGCCCGGAATACATCCCAATAGTCCGGCATGATCATTAATTCTCAACAGAGTCAAAACTCTTCATCTTGCAAGAAGCAGACCCCCCCTGACTCCGCCAAGCCTAGAAAATAGCATGCCGGCTAGATAAAAATTCAAAATTCGTAGGAACACTTTTCCAATAAAAACACTATCCAAGCAGGTCTGGAAAATGCCGCTATTTGGTGATCAATGGGATTCAGAATTTACAAATTTCTAATAACACCACTGGTCACCATAGGCACTCCCAGAAAAATCAATGCTCTGCAGTATTTTACACAATCAAAGATAACCTGCAAATATTAATATACCAATAAAGTCTGAGGACCTCACCAACACGAAATAAATCCAGTTATTATCTTTACACCCAAAAAGAAATAGAAAGAGGAATCTTATTTCCTAGACTTTAAAAAAAACATTTGAAAAGAAAAGTAGAAGCTTTAAAACAAGGAGGAAAGAAGTGAATATCATTATCCTAACATTTTCATGTTTAACTATATATCGTTGCACGGGCGATGTAAATCAAAAATACTAACTTCAAAATTTTTAGAAAATTGTATTGAGTTTTATAGCATGCAAACCCTTCCGAAGCATATAAGAAAATACGGAAGGAATAAAATGAATGACAAGATCCAAGAAAAATTGCACCATTAATAACTTACAAATAGTGTTTCATATTTTATATTGATATTGATTGATTGTAATGACAATATATTAATTCAGGAACTGCAAAACCTGTCTGTTTTCAGAAAGATATAAGATTATAGAAAAATCAAATGTTTTATGCCGTAAAAACCCTTTCTAGACAGACCAGCTGCAATAAACTGGTCCACTCTAAAGGCCTAAAGCATTCTCTATTTGCAACAATTAGAATATAAATACAATCCTACCAACACCGTCCTTCTAGTTGACAGTAAAATACAGATTTAAGAAGTGCACAAATTAAGTCATAGAAACATCAGCACCATACTGTAATTTAGAAAAGCCGAGCAAAACTCAACGCACCATACCCACCTCCAATGCACATGCATTATGCAGTCACCTTCCTGGAACCACTCTATAATTTAGAACAAGGTCATCTGCTTTCTTCCATATATAAGCCCGTACTGTGGCTAAACTCATCTCAGGAGACAAGACCTGAAGCATACAATACATTAGCACACTACTGTGATAAATTAATATATAATGCAAACCAAACTAAATGTTGTCAAGTCACACAAGGCTTTTTTTTTTAAAAAAAAAAAAAAACGGAAAAGAAATGTTCCAAGAGCATTGCGTTCATGTGACAGCAAAAATCTAGGAAGAAAGAGCTACTAGGTTTTCGGAGCTTCTACTGAAGATATGAACAAGAAGAAGAAATGGTAAATTTATATTTCTTAATAGTAATTCTTACGGGTTTGTTTTTCAAATGTCTAGCGCCTAGGTCTTCCTGGATTTGACTTCAATCTGAAAATTAAAACTTTTCAGTGCTTCAAACTAAATGAATGAAAATCCTCATTTTCTTTTCCGAAAGCAAAACTCTCCCCTTTCAACTCAATTGAGTTTTCAAATAGGCCCTACATGAAGTTCTAGAAGCTGGTCATTTTTTTGGTTTTTTTTTTTGGGGGGGGGGGGGGACGAGCTATAAAAAGGAAAGTAGTTCAATTATAGCTTTAAAGCATTAGACTTGACCGGAGACATCATAAAAGCTTGCCTGATTGTTACACAATATTTCAATAGAAGGCCTAAGCTTTTGCCAAGGCTTCAATCCAGATCGGAAAGATCCATCCCCAACTGCTTGCTGTTGAAGTCCCGGCACAAAACTACCATCAGCATTTACGCTATCCAATGGTTTGTCAAGGACCATTTTTTCTAGTACGTAATTAATAACCTAGACAGAAATAATAAATATAAAAAGATCAGTCGATCACTTTGGGACAGTGTCTACAGAACAGAAAAGATCAACAGTGTCAATCAAACAACATGATTACGAGCAGTAATTCTGCAAACTAGCCATGAAATGCATCTAAAACACAAAATGATCAAGATAAATGCAAAACTGGAAGAAATTTGTCAAAAACACACGTGCTGCCCAAAAAAACAACCTCGCTCCCTATGATTTAATCACAGCAGTCACCAGAGGAGTGTGTCAAAGTATTGCTTCCCCTCCTCTCACATAGTGTTTCATTTAGAAATAGATAAATGATTCTGTATATATACATGGACAGAGCATGAAAATTTTCAAATTCAGGGCAAAATCTACAGATTTGCTTCTCAGAATCATTAGTTGATCATTGAAGCTAAATATATTGGCAACAGAATACAATCATAGAGCCCGAACATCCACTCACTTAGCTGTTTATCACAATATTTCAAATTAAATCATAATTCATTTAAAAGAGTAAGCAGTGCAAAAGGTAAACACTTGGAACTACCCATACCCAAACAAAGGAGCTAAAGGAGAAAATATTAGCATCCCTGGAGGAAAAAAAACATTCTTGCAATAGCGCTTACTAGTTTTTCACAACAGATGGAATAGATTACTAAAAGAGTCATCTAGCTACTTAATGGCAGAGTGCCAACCAATTGATAAATAATAAGACATAGCACATTGCCCTTTTCCTACATAGATTGTCCTTTTGAAAAAGATATGGATATCCAAGCGAGGATGGTCAAACACAAGATCCCTAGATGGAGAGCGTCTTCTCCTTTACATACAAGTAATTATTATATTTCCAATTGCCAATTGCTATGACTAAACAAACTTACTTTGTGAATTCTCAATATACGTGGAGCACTTAATTTCCCTTGCGTAAGGATCTGAATGCTAGAACCTTCACAGGGATGCAAATAGAAACTGCATCTGCAGAGGTTAACAAAAAATAATTTGTATTATATGGGGGGGAAAAAACCAGGAGTAAACTTGAAGATTTTCAAAACGATAAAACTGCCATAATAAGTTTAGACTTCAGACACTTGAATTCATAAGAGTCCATTAGTTTTCTAAATCTATTAAATTAAGAATATGAATTAAATCATTTCATGAGAATAACTATCACAAGTACAGAAAAAATAAGAGATCAATACAAGAAACAATTAGTAAGCACCACCAGATCAGAGAGCAGTAAGCCATCTTTAACTTCTTAAGCATATCGTGAGCTGATTAATGTTTTGCAAGCCATTTAAAGCTCCATCGTAAAACTCCCAAGAGTCAGTTTATCATTTTAGAACAAGTAAAACAACTATGAATCATCGAAGAATGAAAAATAATACTCTGAGCCATATATAAATATTAAAAAATATGCACAAATATGAGTAGAATGCAACCAATTTGAGAGGGAGAGAAGTCATAAGAAGTTACTTGGTATTTTCTCTGGGAGGCAACCGATTATGCAATACACAGTCCAAGCACCAAGAGGGAAAGTCTTTGTCATCCTCTGTTCCATCCAGATCAGTAATCTTTTTCCTCCATGGACCCCCTTGACTGCCTTCAGTAATAATGGAAGGAGGGAATGCCGTAGAAAAATCAAAAGGAGGATAAACCACAGCATCGTGATCAGTACTACTATCAACCTCAATTCTTGAATGGGCAAGACTTCTGGTTGTCATTTCCTTTCCCAATAGCAATTCACCGTTAGCAGGAGTATGTGACCCCATTCTTTGCTTCCGTTTCATCACCCAATGTGCCAAGAGCCCTTTAAGGGTTTCACGAGCCAAATTAACCTGAACATTTATAAGACTTCATTAACTTTTTCCAGTGAATTTATTGGAAAAGACATTATTTTGGATAGTTAATAGTAAAGCACTGCAAGCTTCCTCATAATTCCACTTAATGCATGCACTAAAGGATTGCAACGAAGGACAAAATGCTCCCTGGGGACATCCAACTACTGGAATGATGCATGCCATGGCCCTGGTCCTATTTACAAAAAACTCTAGAACAGGCTAAAATTCTGCCATGGCAGGTTCAGAGATGTACAAATTCCATACGAATATCCGGCGTCCTGATGCTGTCACCATGACAGGCATCATTCCAGAAGAAGCAAGACAACAAATAAAAATATGGTTACATGCCATTGGATCTTAAATATATGCATACATTAAGATAGAAAATGGCAACCTTTCATAAAATTGATATCGATTATGAGAGCCAACAATTATGTGTCAAGACCACATGAGAAGCAACTGCAAAGGAACTCTGGTACACAGAACATTCACTTATTCCCAAGAAAGATAGACGAGGAATTCAAGACCGCATAGCACAGTTTAGGAATGCCCATTATTTTCATCGCACAAAATGTCCATTTTCAAATTCTCATTGAAATAAATCGTCATCATTTAATTACAGTACTGGGATGAATTCTATGGTAAAAAGAAATTATTGAACCGTGCAGGAATGCTAACCTGGTGCCACATGGGAATTAAGACAGGACAGTTAGCAACTGAACTTGTGTCAATCACTTAAATTCTGTTTTACGATGCTCAAACTCTAAATTTTCTATTGACTCCAGGTACTTTCAGAAAACAGATCAAGATTCCAAAGGTTTTTCATTTTGGACCAACATTCTAATGAGATATTACTGGGATCATAGATAGCAAGTCTTACGACAGCACTCACAGGAATACAAATATTCCATGCCATTAATTTTACATCCCATCAAGACAGATAAAGACAGGTGAGTTGCTTATGATCACAAGTTCATTTACCTTATCATCTTCAGGCTTGCCAACAATGTTTAGGTCTGCTGAATACATCTCTGCAGAGAAGCATTGGGGTGTGTCCAAATGAACAGATAAACATCCGAGCCTGGTGTCCACTGTGAACCAAGTGGGAATGCTAACCTGAAACCACATGGAAAGAATATTAAAACCATCCAGTGCAAACTGCAATAAAATGGGACAAGAAAAAAGATTATGCTACCAAAAAAGTATGATGCTAATGCAGATCAGTAACAATACCATCTCAAATAGGTCTTGCTTTTTCTCCTCGAACGAAATCTACACAGTGAGCATTCCTTATTAGCCACCATTGAAATTCAATTAAAAAAAAAAGTACATAAAAGCCAAGCACCTTTCAAAACAGAACAGCTTGACACACCACTATTCTAACGAAGAACTGTTGAAAAATACAACCAGATCTTACCTTCCCATAATCTTCAATCACAGCACCTCTAGTAATCTCCCACAACTTTACTGAACCAGCAGTATCCTACAAAGAATACATATATCAGTCTACAAATCAAGGAAACAAAGCCTAGCAACTAAGCAGCAGAAAATTAAAACAGCATTAACGTAAACATGCAGATAAAGTAATATGAGCAAAAAGATATCAACATTACCTTTGTCAAGACATGCCTCTTATTATTTAGAATTTCATGTTGTACTATTCCCGGGGAGCCAGCAATGGTTAAGGTTGGTTCTTTATAAACAGGAACCTAATAACATCATAATTTCAGCCACGAGAAGGAAAATTGTCAATACCACATCCCAGTACAGAAAGAACCTCTTCTTGGGATGACAAATACTATAGTCCCTTTGTTGTACAAATTAACATGAAATAAACAAAATATGCTTCTTCTTTAAAAGCATACATGCAATTAGCATAACAAGTTTCCAGAACAATATGCCATTTGGCGGACAAAATAACAAGATCTTAATAATTATAAGACAACATTAAGTAAAGGCAACTTACAGGGGTAGATCCTTCAAGAGACACCCTTGCCCTAGAAAAGGACAAATTTCCAGCCAAAAATGAATTGCCCCTTTGGAAAATCTTTTGAGGGTTGCATCCTTCAGCAGGCCATCTGTGAACTGATGAGTCTGTTGAGGCAACCCATACAGAATCATCATGCATAGCAAGTTGCAAAATGGGGTGTTCGCCAGTAAAAAGCAAAACACTCTCTCTTGTTTGCAAATCTGTCAAGTATAACTTAAGGTATAAAAGAATAGGGCATCAAAAAGGCGAGCTTCGCGAGTTAAACAGAACAAGGAGGTCACATAATTAACATGATAATAAAATTTTCAAGGAACAGTGTACTCACAGAGAAGTCTCTCCCACCACTATAAACATGGCTAAAAGATGGGGTGCTGGCAAGTGCCCAAACAGAATCTGTATGAACTGCGTAAGAATGCACACATCGCTGCTGACCAAGATCCCATAGTCTACAAGGAAGATAGTGAGATTAGTTAGTTAAGCAACACCTAATAAAAATGTTTATCATAGAGTATGCCTTTTGGCTAGAAATGCTTCACCTTATCATAGAGTCAGAAGACCCTGACAAACAAAACCTGCAATAAAGTATGTCAGTTTACTTGCAAGAAACAGTATGCCTTAATTTTATCAAACAAACTTATCCAACAAAAAACAATGACATAGATAACCCCATCCACATACCACATATCATCCTCTAAAATACTGACAACTGAATAGCAATCCATTGTGGATGGCGATGAAGCCAATGAAAATAATGCCACAAAATATGAATGCATAGTCATCTATGCGCTATAAGGAATTATAAAATGCCATATGAGAAAGATTGAAGTAGAAAAAATTGGGGAAAATTTTATGACAGCAAGGAAGTTAGTAAGTGAATAGGATTCAGGTAAGTCCCCGATAGAATTTAAATATAAATTTCAGCTGAAAATTGTCCCTTAAAAGTTACATGTCTATTCAACAAACCTGCCGGTTGAATCTAGAAGCAGAGCCCGAATGTTGTCTGTGTGCCCTCTCAATTTCATGGTCTTTGATCCAGACCTTGGATCCCAAACACGTACGACCTATAGAAGCAAAGAGATTAGACAACCATGCAACCTACCTAATGAATTTTAAGCTCATATAGCTTCAAACAGAACACCTCTTAAAGTTTTGAAGGCAATAACAGAAGCCTCACAGCCATCACCAAGTCAGAACATGAAACATGAACATCAACTCTCTACTTTACCTTCTCTGTGCCGCCAGATACAAGAAGGGTTCCACATTCATTCATTGCTAATGCATAAACAGACTCCTTGTGGCCTTTGGCAGCGATTGGAAGGTACCCATGAGACTGAGTAGTGTGCATGGAAGTGGCGTTACTAGAGATAATATTATTGTTGGCAGAGCTAATGCTACGTAAGCTTGTCATTGGTAAGGAGTTTCCAGGCCCATGGATACCGTTTGAACAACCCTCATCCATATCATTGCACTGTGAGACTGGTGCAAGAGCAGCTTCGAGATCCCATATAAAAACCTCCCCACCAAGTCCACCAGAGGCAACAATATTGCTCTAAAATGCATGACACTATAAAAGGATCAGAAAATGGATTTGATAAAGATACAAACTTATCATTCAATCAATACTATCAATCAAGTTAAATTGGGGAACATATAAAGCAAAAAGATAAACCTTTTCTCTTGATGTACAAAATAACAAGCATGAAATGTTCAAATTACATTACATTTTTTTCAGCTGCTGCAAGGCAAGTAACATAATCTGAGTGTTGGCGGAGAGTCCTAGTACAAGTTCCATCAGACAAGGGATTCCATATCTGGAAAAACAGATAGAAGACCAAGAAGGGAAAAAGTGAAGATAATTAACTAATAATGGTATAGTAATATAAGAACAAGGACTCATTGGACCAATTGTGGAGTGGAAATTAGCAAACCTTAAGGGTCGTATCTGAAGAACAAGAAACAAGCTTATTATCACCCACAAGAACAGAGTCATTAACCTGCAATGAGCAAAAATAATTATAAATTGAACTTAGGCATGTGCAAAGGTTAAGAGCTTATGCATTTGTATTTTGTTTTCTGAGTATGAAGGCATCCCTATTCCCATGTCCTAGTAATGTAGCCATTAGAATTCACTGCCAATAGTTTTAGGAATTTAAGAGGCAAATCTTTGATGGCCAGGACGCACTTCAAGAGGTCACGATTCACAACATAAGGGAAGAAAACATGACAAAAGGATGGCAAGAAGATCTTTGAGTTCAGTGACTATGAAACTTGATTCGAACAAGGCATGCTTCAATAATCAATCAAGTACCAAGTGCAGTTGAGAGTTCGTTCAAGAGAAATTAATGGGTTCTCAACACCTTTTCTTTATCACATTTGACTATTTTTCATATTTTTTCTCAATAAAAACTATGTAAATAAGTCAAATTATGGAGTTTCCTGAAATACACAACAAGATAAAACAAAAATGCACATTTGATTATGCAAATTTCTGAATTCCATCATAGATAAAGACTAGAATAATCATCATGATTAGGCATAATATGCAGATGGGGAAATTACAATTCTAGATATCCCAAGAAAAAAAATACGACTTGCACACAGCACATTCAACAGCTTTCACCTAATGTAACGGCATCATAGACTATAACTGAGATTGTGCGCTTCAGTGAGCTGCGCAAGAACAATTAAAATGCCATCCAATTAACTATTCGTCCTAGGAAAAAACACAAGTTCATGAAGTGGCATCATCAAGCAACAAAGTGGGAAGAAATAAAATTAACAGGATTACCCAGTCCACGTGAGATTCAAAAGTAGCTGAGCAGGTTGCAACATCCTCAGCCAATGCCCATCGTTTTAGAGTGCCATCACGGCTTCCAGTGAAGAGATAATCAGACCCATCAGATACTGATGACTTGAGCAAAGCCAAACAATTTATGCCTGCAAAATGCTGTAGGGCAAGAAAATTTTAAACAGATAGGCAGGGCAACAAAGACAAGTCTCAAACTTTAAAACACTTTCCAGCCAAAACATGCATCGCTACATTTTGAAGAAAATGCTAATTAGCAAGCACCTAGCATGAGGAAGTCAGTTAAAACATGTGCACAATCAATGGCTATGGGGCCTAACATCAAAATATAGACATTAATATGGATAACAACTTAAACTTTATCCTCATCCAGGATAAAACAAAGTGAAAACGATGCATATTTGTAACCTTAAGTAATCAGTCAATAACTAATCAGCCTCAATCAAGTAGTTGAATTTGACAGCTTCAGACACACCACAATAAAAACAGTACATTAGAAGTTCGGACATGTGATTTTAAAGAAACAGCTATGAAACTATGTTGTGTATGAAGAACTAAAATAATAAATTAATGAATCACCTTGGTATCATCAGAGCCATTCAACACATATGTTAGTCTCTTCTCCTTTCGAGATCGAATAGAATTGTTTGTGTTCCCTGCACTACCCACACGGTGCATGGTGGAAACTACAAAAATACATAAATTGCATATTGTAAATGGTACATCCACAGGAGGAAAAAAAAGGGGGGGGAAATACATAGGAAGGCGTGCTTAATTGAATGATTTGCTGCAACGATAAATAAATCTCATGGCAAACGTATCCTATTGTATTCTAAGAGTAAATTAGCCAAGTGTAAAGGCGGTAATCTCAATTGTATAATCCATTGCAATGTTCAAGTAATGTAGAATCAAATCCGGATCGGCCACCTTAGGTTTCAAGATACTTTCTCTGCGTATCAAGGTCTGACTTTACACCTCAATTCTAAATCCTTAGACCTCTAATACTGGCACATGGAGAGTATTCAACATGCCCAGCTGAATCCATCACACTAGACCATACAAAAATATCTTAAACATCACAAATGAACTAACTGCTGGCTTCATCATGCATCCCTATCACTGACCAATCCACCAAAAAAAAAAAAAAACTACACGTATGAAACATACATACCATAGTTGAACAGTCAACGGTTTTGTACAGTAATCCAACTGAATCACTAGAAAAATAATGGCAGCTACGATAAGAATTACACTAAGAAGCATTTCTAATAGCATTCAGAAGACAAAATTTAGCAGCATGTAGGGTATGGCCATGTATCATAAAAAGAAGATTCAAAGGACCGAAGAAGTCAGGAAGGCTGCATGCAGAGGTGAAATACAAACACCTTTTAAATAACCAACCGGACAAAAGCATAAGGCACAACCTAGGACCTCTTGAAAGTTGAACCAACCATATCACACAGTTCACCTTAAGAATATGTACATGCCAATATCTGTCCAAACCCAACAACAGAAAATTTCACTGGTCTAAATTACAAATTTCTTGCTTCTGAGAAAAGGGCGTAAAACCAAAATCTTATTCTGAAAAAGTTCTTTAGGTGTTGATTCCTGTACCCTTTTAGAACGGAGACTCTCGGAACCGCAAGAAAAGTTAACGGAGCGACCTCAAACAAGATCATCATTTTGCGAGTTTATGTACTAGCCAGGAGCCATAACAAGAAAAGTAAACAACTAATATGAAACCTCAAATTGACGAAACGAGGGCCCAAACAGCATTTTGAAAGCTTCTGACTACTGTTTATAATAACCTTCGGCAGTTTGCTGCTAGGATTTGTGAGTGAAATTTTTCGACACTGTATCAGGCTAACATTACTATTTTCAAAATATCGGCTATTTGATTCCGTAATCCATAGCTCAGGAATTCAACCGATCATGTTATGGCAAACTCGGCATCCAGCCAGAGTTCAATGTCGTTCTTTCCACACAAACATAGTTACTTATCGAATTTATCGAGGCTCAATGTGAATTCAGACCCGAACCCAGATGATCAACCGCCGAAGCAAGACCTAGGAAAGATAACAGATTGAATTCGCTGAAACTGTCGAATACCCCTAATCATTCCTAACACAAAGTAGACATAAAAAAGAGAAAAAGATACAGTAAAAATAAACTGTCCCCGACTTTTACGAGCCGATCATAAGGTGATGCATTTCAAAGCGCTCAAAAACTACATCCAACTTCAACTGGGATGCAGAAGAATTTCTCGAATTCAGAAATAAAAAAGAAAAATGATACTGATTGAGACCAGCTTAGAAGGAGGAGAATATGGAACAGTGTAGAATCAGAGTGAACTCCTAACCCTGATCAGTAAAAAATTCCGAGCTGTTGCCTGCTTGTTTCCTCCTACTGCCGAATTTTCAAGTTTAGACAGTCCAGTGTTCCCGATTGAGAAGGAGAGAAATAGGTGCAATTTCGCGAATGGGCTTTCGATTTTTGTTGTTGCAGGTCATTTGACTCGTTTTTTTTTTTTGGGTGAACTCATTGGCAATATCGTCTTTCTCGCTGAAAAGGGTACTATAGTCTTTGCAAGCCAGATGGGGGCAAAGCGCCACTGGAAAGCCGAACCCTTACGGAGACATTCAGGGGAATCAGGACGAGATGACACCGAATCGTTTAATAAATTTCATTGGAACAGGCTTAATTTTTTTATTTTTAAATAATGAATTTATTTTATTTCAATTCTAACTTTTATTGAATAAAACATGAAAAATATAATAAAAAAATTTAGGCCCAGTTACGTATACCTATTATATCAAATTCTCCAATATTTTTCTTTCATATGAATTTATAATTAAATATTATTAAATATTAATATTTTAAAAATATAAGATATGATTATATATAATTGGAGAACTTGATATGATGAATATAATGAGTTTCATGTGAGTATTATCCAAAATATGAATACAGATACATAACAGTCAAATACTCAATTTTAATAGTTTTGATAGACATCCAGTCCTCCTCTTTGGAAATTTATGAGAACAAAAATTTAAAACAAGGATTAAATAATTAAATAAATATTAAAATGAGATGTTCTGATTATCGGGTGGCGTACAGAAAGCAGTTGGTTTGCCCCCCACCAGGGGGCAATTTTGAAAATATTAATGTGCCCGTTATTTAGTGTCATCTTTTCCTTTTGCCATGTCATCTAGTACTGCTATTGGAGGTAGGAAAATGAGCTTAATGTCTGTTGGACTAGCCAATGCAGCCCATCACAAAGAAAGAAGGTTAAGCTTGAAAAATTGTGACTCCTGCAAGAGAAGGACAAATTGTGGCGGTGGCCTCAGCTTGCTGTTCTAACAAGTCAAGGCATCGATGGGAGCTAAACGCGAGTTAGTTATAACAAACATGATAATTTTTTAAAAAAAATTCTAGTAGCGTTTTTTGATATCTTTAATCACTCTTCTACTTAATTGTGATTAAGAGAGTATTAATTAAATTATTTGAAAAAAATTGATAAATATGATAGGTAAATTTTATATTCAAAATAAAAACTGACTTTATAATTAGGTTTTACATTAAAAACAGAAGGAATATATTTGAAACAAGATGGGATTTTTTGTTTTTGGTGTTTGTATAGAGATATGACAAAAATGGAAAAGATATGATAACAATTCATCATATTATCCTTAGTGGCAAAATATCAATCCTATTCCATAAATGTAGAGTATATTCCGTCTCTTTTCTTTTTTATGGACTTACCTTCGTAGGTGTTTAGTGTAAGGGGGACAAAAAAAGTAATACTATATTATTAACATAAGAGCTGGATAACTCTTAACAAAATTAAAAAAGAGTTAAATAAATAATTTATAAATATTATAAAAATTAATTAAGATAATTATTTATAATAAATAGATGCTGTCTCTTTTAAAATATCGTATTAATCATGTGCAGATGAAAACTCTATGACCTATACAATCACCAATATGAAAGGCAAAATTAAAAAATATTAAAAATAAAATAAATTGATATTTTATATCTATAACCAAATTGAATCTCCAACTAGTTTTAATGATAAAAATATGAGCAGCATTCACATCCAAAGTGGAATTCACGCATCTCTGTATCATATCGCACATTTAGTATCGGTCGGGTACCGGAGATCTCTCTCCCTCTCTGAAGTGATTTGGCGGGGTTCTATGAATGCCAATGTTCATGGAAATCAAATACTCATGCAGAATTCGCGCATCTATGTATTTACAGCTAAATACGCACTGCAGACTTACAGCAGACATCCGTCTTCTTTTGGGATTTTTTTTTAAAATTTTTTTATATTTTATTTTTTAATTGACGCTGTAGAGAAGAATGCGGGGGCCGCAGTGAAAACAAAGTGTGGGACTCACATAAATTGTAAACAAATTTAATTTTTGTTATGTAGAATTTAATTTACAAAAAAATTGTAAAATAATTTTTTAATCGTATTTTTAATATGTAAAGAGTAGTAATTGCACTGTTGTAGAGTAAAAAGTCTTCAAATTATTGCTCGCGAAATTATTGCATGATCTCCCTAATGACACAATGAATTGCGAGTCCAATACGATATTTTAATTCTATTGCCCCTCCTTAGTCCTTGAACTAAATTAATGATTAAGATGCAACAAAATTTTCCCCCTTTCCAACATGCAAGTAATTTATAATAACAGTACTCCTAATCCGCAGCCTGTTAGCTCTGAGGTAAAACTACTCACATCGTAAAAGCTACCGCAGGCGAGACAACTGGAGGAACAACAACTCCCGCGCTGTTGAGGTGCAGTGGTGGATGAGACCACTTGGACAAAAAGGCTCATTTGGATTGCCGCTACAAATGCTAAAAGGCCCTGGGAAATTATGAAACCAAGGTTTGCAACTGAACTGAAGAGAAATGGTTGTTTGGCTGGGACAACTGACGCAACTAACTTCTGAGACAAACGGTAAACGCTGGAAATAATACCCGGAATAGCTATTTATGATACTATGCAATTTGTGCAACCAGATGTACAGACCGTATGCATGGGATTAGCCGCTTCAATGGGATCTTTTATTCTCGAAGGAGGAGAAATTACTAAACATCTAGCATTCCCTCACGCTTGGCGCCAATGAAACACTGAGCAAAGCTACTTCTGGAGCATTTGAAAACTGAGAGCTACCGTTATGGAGCATTGATTAGATCATAAAATATGACCTACCAATTTTAACCCTCCCTACATTTCTCCTCCCCGAATCCACCTTCACCTTTAGGTCACTCCCTCCGTAGAGCTCATTGCAGTCACCAGGCTTCCATCTTCACCATCACCAGCTGTTCTCCCTCCCTTCCTGCCGACGCTTCTCCCTCCTTCACTCTCTCCATTCTCCCCACATGGCCGAGCCTTCCTTGCTCTTCTCCCCCACGCATGTCTCCCATTGTCTCCGTTTGAAGTGGCGATGAATGGCAATGGTGAAAGTGGAAGGGAATGATGGTCTCGGGTCCTGCTCTGCCACTCGCTGTCGAAGACGATGAAGGAGGGAAAAGGTAGTGATGATTGCAGGGGTGTGGTATGCATTGGTAGATGGTGAATGATGGATGATTAAGGTCGGTGAGGTTGGGTCTTGGGTGTGTGCGACTTTTTTTTTTTTTTCATCTCGGAAGGTTGCGTGTGTGAGGTCATATATATGGGAAGGGGTGTTGAAGAATAATCCTCATTCCTCCACTGTTCTGCTCCCTCCAGCTTCATGAGAAGATGATAATGACATCCCCTTGCCCTAAATGAAAACACATAGTTTTATTCTCTTTTCTTTTTTTTAAATAAATCTGAGGTCCTTCTTTATTTATCATAATAATTATCTACAATGTGTTTTCAATTTTTCTCGGTAACAAATATTTTTATTTTATAATTTTGCAAATAAACTATTTATATTTTATCATGTATTTTTTTAAATTATTATCACATTAAAAACATAAAATTTCAAACACTATTATTCAATATAGTCTATGTCTTTTTTCAGTCATTTTAAAACTAAACTAACTTTTCTATTAATCATCCAAACAACTTTTAACTTTTTCAACTGATTTCTTAAAAGCACCTATCCAAACATACACTAACTGACTTTTACTCTAACTTCAGTTACAAAAGTCAATTTGCCCAGAAGTCAGTTTTGCCCAACGCCAATCCAAACATACCCAAAGACAATGGGCAGCAAGCAGGGATTGTTGGATAAATAGTGAATACTAGTTGACTCGAAGTTTGTGATGTTAATATTGAAGATGCACTATTAAGTTTATATCCTTTTCAATTACTAATAATATTGATATTTAACTATATTTAACATTAATATTTTTTATCCTTAATACGTGACTTAATTAACTAATTTAAGTATGTTAAAAATGTTAATAAAATTAATTAATATGATATTTTTTTAAAATACCCTAAATATCTTTTTAAATTCTCTCACACTCTCTTCTACTTAATTATCGTTGGGAGAATATTAATAAGATTAATTTAAAAAAGTTAATAAATATATAAAATAGTTTTTATATATAAAATCAACATTAATTTTTTAATTAAATCTTATACTAAGAATCGGATTAGTATAAGTTTTGTTGGCGGAAAAATAAAAGCTGCTATTTCCTGTTATGTTTGCATGTCTAAACATCATAATTATTAATCATTAAATTTAGAAGTTTTGGTTTTGGCTTTCAAGAACCACGTCCCCCCTGCCTCGGCCGAGCCAAGGTAGAAGCAGGCGGGGAGAGGGCGGGATTCGCATGCCGTGCTCAGCAAATCTCAAAGCACGATATGCTTATCCCCCAAATGTTATCATCTGGGGACGAGGTAAGATACTCCTCTTTTATTTTTTGTTAAGATTATCTCTATTAATTTTATTTTTTACTCATTTAGATTAATTCGTATCCAATACTTTAAAATATTTTTTTTACTAGCACTCAGTGTTATAAATTAATTAATATTTTTAAGATACTAAACACACTAAAAATTAATTAATTTAGAATACTATGTGTTATTGAAAAATCACTTCTAAATGCTTAACTAACTAAAAAATAATTAATTTACGATACTGGGTGTTATTGTAAAACCATGTCAGAACACTAAATGCACTAAAAATTAATTAACTTGAGATAATGGATGGATGTTACTGGAAAAATATTTTAAGATGATAGATTCACTAAAAAGTAATTAATTTAAGATACTGAGTATTACTGAAAAATACTTTAGGATACATAATCCATTAAAATTAATTAATTTATGATATTGAGCGCTATTCTAAAATATATTTTAGAGTGCTAGATACAAATTAATCAAAATTAATAGAAATTATAAAAGAAAAAAAGGAGGAGTATTTCATCCCATTCCCAAGGCAATGTTTGAACCGATGATAAATTAATTTGGATGATCATGTTGTTATTATTTTTTTCTTATTTGACTCTTAATATTTTAGTTACTATATATTTGAATGAATTTTAATGATGATTTTTGTATTAATGATTGTGAGTTTTAGTCATTGATAAATCATAAAGATCATTCTTAATGTTGTTGTACTTGTTATTGTTACAATCAAATAATTGCTATGATTATTAATATTATTATATTTTGTTATTTTCATTTAAATTATACTATTTTAATATGATCAGTTTGACCTGAGTTGACCTTGATCTGACTATTGAACCACTATCTTGGCCTGTTTAATGTTTAGTCCGGTTTTTTATTTATTATAAATAACTAGTTTAACTAACTTTCTTAACATCTTTAAATTAGTCAATCAAATATTATATTTATAATAAGAATAGAATTGGTCTTCTTATGGGGCCTCAATATGTCATTTAATAATTAATTTGAAAAAAGAAACAGTTTCAATGCGGCACTTAGTGGTCGCTGCGCCCGCCCCACTGCCTGAGAGAGGAATGCAGACAGTTCAGTTGAAGATCCGGACCAACCAAAAAGCTTCTTACATCACTCTTTCCTTTCCTTTTATTTTATTATACTACCTCCGGCTTTCAATTTAAGATTTTATTTAATTTTTATTTTGATTCTAAATATAATATTTCAATTTATTTTGCTTCTTATATTTATTTTTTTAATTTTTCAAAATAAGCATTTTAATAATGATAGTTTTAGTTAATAAATTTGATTAGTAAAAATATTTTTTAAAAAAATAATACTTCTCCGATCCTTAATATAAAACCCATTTAACTAATTTAATTAGATTAAGGAAGTTAGGTAAGTTAGTTAATTATAAGAAAAGTGACACATTTTTCCTAAAACACCATAATCATCTTTCTTAATACCCCTCTCCATTTTCTACTTGATTATGGTTGAGAGAGTATCCATATGGGTAATTTAGAGAAAACTGATAAATATAAGAAATAGGTCTTATATTTAAGACCAAAACCAACTTAAGAATTGGGTCTTATATTAAAGAACGGAAGAGTACTAATGCATTACAAATAACCAAACTAGCTTATTTATTTAATTTACTTAGTGAAGTATCTCTTATATTTAGTGTGTGCCTCCCCAGGAACTTTCACCTCCTAATCAGGGTCGTTGAGATTTTTCAATCATTGAAACTGACTCCGAGGCTTTTTCTTCTTCCGTGATTCCCATAATTTCAAGCTCCTTTGAAAATCTGCGCTTAAGTTTTTGACCCCCGGCTCTTCTTTGCACGAGCCCAATGCCTTTTTTTCTTTTCTGGGGTTACATGAATCATGGCTATTGTTTCTCCAATGTAGCTTCAGTATAACGCTATCTATCACATCGGACGAGGACGAGCCATACTTCATTTTTCCTCATTTCTCTCAGGTTTGAAATATAGTGCTCTGTTCTCGTTCTTGACGCTGTTCAGTATTTACATATTTTGTAATTTGCGCGAGTCGCAGGCTCAATTTATGGTATCTGGACGTTCTGGGTACTTTCGAATGGTGTGACTGCCGCTTTTTTTCTTGGTTTAGTCATCAGCCATTCTTATTTATTTTTCCTTTTTGGCAGAATCATTGATCGCTGCTTGCCGCGAGTCTTCGTTGGATAGGAGAAGTCAGATCTCTACTTAAGAGCAGTGATAACTTCCATTACTTCTCATTTTGAATCTTTCTTCGTCCTTTCTTATTTGATCCCTTGCAGAATACTTCGTGGATTCTGGGTCAAGAGAACGAATCTACTATTTCATCTTCTGCGTTATTATTTGAGATATCAGCGATCCAGCGGGATAAGGCTGGAGTGAAGTGTGATCTCGTCTCTTGGTGACTTACACGCTCAGCTTTGTCTGGGGAGATGTTCACTTCTGGTGAAGAGCAGATTCTGTTCCATTCAGAGCATGCATCAGAAAATGTCACTGAGGCTTTTAAAACAACTTCCTGGAATTTAAATCCAGATTCCATTAATGGGTCCCTATCAGCTGCTGAATTCCCCGATTCGCCTCCAGTTTCTACCATTTACACTGATGTTGGCGTCATTCCCGAACACGAAAAGAACGAGCTAGAGCAATTGATGTCAAATCTAGAAAGTACAGTGTCTCGTCAATTTACTTTGTTACGAATTTAATTTGGGGACAAGGAGCTTTATTCAGCTGCAATGGAACTAATTTTTGGAATTGAATTGGTTGTGTAGGAGAAGTTAAGCAGCTGAGGAACGAACAGTGCGTATTTGACAAAAAGCGGAGAGAAGCACTGAGTAAGATATTGGACATTAAAGGTACCGAGCATGTGCTGTCCAAAGAGAAGCTTTTGTTGCAGGAATCTATTGTATACCATCACCATACTTTCCAGTGTTAAGAGTTGCATTTTGCAATCCAGGCAGCATTCGAGTATTCTGTAGAGTTCGACCCTTTTTATTGGCAGAGGGGAGAATAACCTCCGAGCCAGTTTCTGCTGCGTCAGAAAGGATTCGGGTTAAAATGGGAGGAGCGAAGAAAGACTTTGAATTTGATAAGGTTTTCCCTCAAGAAGCAAACCAAGGCTAGTATTTAATGCTGTTGCTTAATTATGCTTACATTCGAGTTCAAGGATTTTATCAAGGGGTACTCCCTTTTGAACCTCTGCAGAAAGTGTTTTTATCGAGGTCGAACCCATTCTCCGATCTGCAATGGACGGACACAATGTGTGCGTTTTAGCTTACGGACAAACGGGCACTGGCAAGACATTCACAATGGTGAGTCGATGTATCATCATTGCGTTCACATGCATGTAGTATATTTATTGTCTTTGTGTAGGAGTACCGGGTATGAGCGGCAGGTCTAAATTCTGAAATGATTCTGTAGAATGGTACAAACGAGCAGCCAGGAATTATTCCCCGTGCTCTTGAAGAGTTATTTCGTCGAGCCTCTCTAGAGAATTCATCATCTTTTACATTTTCAATGAGCATGTTAGAAGTTTACATGGGTAGTCTTAGAGATCTGCTGGCTCCGAGACCATGCACTAAAGCCTATGAACCTGTAATAAGATGGTGAGCTTTCTAACTCCGAATTTTTGTTCAAGACTAAGTTCAATAGCGCCTCATTCCTCTGATGCTTTTAGGCTATCCCTTTTCCAGCAATCTTAACATTCAAACGGATCCTAAGGGATTAGTCGAAATTGAGGGTCTCTCAGAAGTGCAAATCTCAGATTCTGCTAAAGCCAGATGGTGGTACAACAAAGGTAGGAGGGCCAGATCCACTTCATGGACTCATGTGAATGAGGCATCAAGCAGGTCACACTGGTGGGTTATAGGTCTAATCAGATACGTCAAACCTTTTCCATGGATTTCTTAGCTTGATAATTACGTTATCCGTTTAGCTTCATATATCTAGCTTGACAAGGATCACCATATTCCGTCGTGGACACGGTCTGGAAGGCAAAAGAGAAATAAGCAAATTGTGGATGGTTGATCTCGGAGGAAGCGAGCGGTTACTGAAAACTGGAGCCGTAGGACTCACGCTTAATGAGGGCAGAGCCATTAATCTTTCTCTTTCAGCTTTAGCTGATGTTATTGCAGCTTTGAGGAGGAAGAGGAGCCATGTGCCTTATAGGTAGGTACTCTGCCCCTTTATTTAATTAAAGTACTTTCAAGTTTAATTGTCCTTCTAGCTGTTGGATGTGAAAGTGTGCCTGAAAAGGCTGATGATAACTGTAGACGTGGGCCATATCGTCGGCTGCTGCTATCTTGCCATCTCAACTGTTGTACCTTTCCCCGCAATGAAAGCATCATCTAACTGATTCTTGTCTTCCCTGTTTGCAGAAATAGCAAGCTAACTCAAATACTCAAAGATTCTTTAGGTGTGATACTGTACCGGTCTCTATTTTGCATGATGCATAGTTGCATACAGAATCAACTTAGCTCACATAAAATGAGGCTAGTTTGATTCAACTAATTTGATTTACTTAACAGAATATATCAGACTAGAATAAGAACAGTGGGATATTTGTTGAAGTTTCAACAAATCTATGAAGCATGCACGCTAACTAAATTTATCAAAACCAGAAATGTCTAATTTATAATTAGTAATCCAGGTAATGGTTCAAAGGTCTTGATGCTTGTGCACATAAGCCCCTACGAAGAAGATGTTTGTGAGACAATGTGTTCTTTGAACTTTGCAAAGAGGGCAAGAGCAACGGAGTCCAACAAAGAAATACCAGAGGTAAACCGTAAACTTGCTGATGGTTGTCCCAAGGTGAGCTCCTGAGCAGAAACTGTTTGAAGATAGCTAACGGTCTATACATCCATTTACCGTAGGAACTGAGAAAGCAAAAGGAGAAGAAGATTCTGGAGCTCGAGGAAGAGATGAGGGAAGCCGAGAAGGAACACCAGAAACTAAGGGATCAGATTCAGAAGGCTGAGTTAAAGTTAGAGGAACAGAAAAAGGTCTTCTCAACTACATACAAGCTTCTGGAAAACGATGACAGTGCCCCTATAAGCCCTAAAAATAATGCGAAAGAGGTCACTGAAACCCCAAAAGCATCTAAGAAATATATTAAAAGCACTATATCGAATTCTATGCCTCGATTCATGACTTCCACTGTTGCCAGTCGCCAGAGGCAAAGTGCGTCGGAAAGAGAAATAGTTGGACGATCAAGAAGTTTAAGATCAGCGATCACAAGAGGTTCCCTCCAGTTTTCAGGTTCCCAATCACTGAATTGCTCGGATCTCCGATTGAAAGCGGTAATACAAAATTCAACTGGAAAATCTCGGCTTGGTGAAACCACGGAGAGTCCTAAATGCAACGGTTTGGAATCAAAAACCACCAATCCTGGAACCAGAATGTTCACTTCATCGGATCCTAACGTGGTCGTTACTTTACGTCGTCATAGAAGACGAATGTCCGATCTGAACTGACGGTGAAAATGAAGACGCATCTCATCGCCTGTGTTATTGGGAGATGGTTGCATGATAAACTGTTTTCATTTTTTTGTGTGTATCATAACGAATAAGAGCGAGTGGTGGATGGTATGTTAAATTGTTAGCAGGCGTGCTGTGTTGAACTAGGTTGCCAGTTCGGATCTGTCCGCTAATCGTTTAACAGGATTTTTTTTTTGGGGGGTCCTATTAATGATGCATTTGCTAACTTGCTTGAATATCTATTGGGGTCCCATTGTTCTAGCACTGTAGCAGCCGGCAAAGGAAATATTCATGCCGTGCTGGGAAAGATACCAGTTTTTACAATACACTGTTGTGATATCAGCCCGGCGATATTCATTTTTTCTTTTTTGAAAGATGCCGGTTTTTTCTTTGGACTAATAAAATGGTTGTCAAGAACAGGGCAAGATCATGTGGCTGATTTTTTCAAATCTTAAAAAATATTGCGAAATCATTCCCAGAGCGTAAATGAGTTTATAAAAAAAGTTCTTTTTTTTTGTGTGCCAAATATCAATGCTAAACTACTCTTTCTTATTTTGGTAGACGATAAGAATAGCTGAGCACGACATACCTGCGGGCGGGCCATGGATAAATAATGATTCATGAGCGAAATAGCTTCGTTAAACGTATTTAGCTGGGCTGCATCAATGATCAAGAAAGCCCATGGTGGCCTCCTCCCTGTTCTTGCGCAGCTTTGAACAATTTTAATAATTTCACTTGACTAACAGATCCAGCAGAAGAGACTAATTCCTTATAATATAATAAATTAAGATTCAAATTTCTGCTGAGAAAAATGCTCACATTTAGTACCTGTAATTTTAACCAAAAAAAATTTCACTTGATGGTCCAGTCGATAACTTTTCTTGTATAAAAAAAAAAAAATTCACTCGAATATGACGGATCTAATTAAACGGCTTTTTCCTGCTTCCTAGGCGTCTCACCAATCTTTGGTCCCAAAAAAGGTACCTCACCAGCCGTCTTTGGATTACAAAACTCTGAAAAAGCTGGCCGATCTATTTATGACGGGGACTTTTCCTCCGGCGGCGGGCAAAGAGGCAAGTCGTCGTGATAATAATAAAAAATAATTGAAGGGGACTTTTAAATCGGCGATGAGGAGGAAGGAGCAATGAGCAATTGCATTGAGGGTCCAACATGGCGATGGACTTGACAAGAATCACCTTACGACCATTCAAGCTAAGCGACGTTGATGATTTTATGCTATGGGCAGGAGATGATGAAGTGACTCAGAATACTCGAATGAGTCTAATCAGAAGCAGAGAAGAGGCTTTGACTTTTATAAGAGATGTTTGCATACCTCACCCATGGCGTCGATCCATATGCATTGACGATCGCTGCATCGGCATGGTTTCTGTTAGTCCTAACTCAGGAGCTGAGAGATGTCGAGCAGAACTTGGATACGCTCTTGCTGCTCCCTTCTGGGGCCAAGGCATCGCCACTAAAGCAGTTAACATGGCTGTTTCCCAAGCCTTCAGCCACTTCCCAGATTTGCTCAGATTAGAGGCTTTAGTTGATTCTCACAACAAGGCTTCACAGAGGGTGTTGGAGAAGGCCGGCTTCATTAGGGAGGCTCTCCTTAGAAATTATGCAATCGTGAAGGGCATCGTCAGAGATGTTGTTATCCACAGCTTTCTGTCATCCAATGCCAGTACTCCTCCCAACCCCTCTGTACTTGTCATTTATTTGGTTTGGTTTGGCGAAACTTTGCACTTGGCATCTGGCCCCTCACCAAGTCATTATCACGGAAAGCTATGCCAACCTACCAGCATACATCAACATTGATTTGAACATGCTCATCTATTAGTGGATTGTACCATCTTTTCTTGATACCTCATCCTGCTTATTTCTTTAGTAGGAGTTTAGCAAACGAGTCACCACATCCCACACCCATAAAAGACATCTTTACAGAATACCATTATCGCAATAGATGCATTCAATTTGAGAAGGGGGGTAATTAGTTTACATACATTAACAGTTATTGGTTCATCGTATAGGTTATGGACACGTGATTTTACATTCACAAGATGGCTCTGCTGCCTGCTGCAGTGGCCACAACAAATGATATGTTTTTCAGCTCAAATATCTTCACAGCCATCTTCGATGAGCGACGTAATTCTTCCTTCGTTTTTGTCCTACTTCTATCCTCACACAAGTGATGCAGAAAGTCTCCTTATTCACACGCAAGAACAGTGGCATTGCTAAGGGGTGGAATTTACAGAAATCTCCTGTGGCAGAGGTGAAGCCATCTGATCTTGATAAGATGGAATAACTAAACGCTGCAAGGACTTCAAAATCACAGTGAGCTGCGCAAATGAGGGGCGCAAATTTGGATCCCTGCATAAAAAGGTGGAATGAAGATTGAAAGAAATGGAGAGAGAAAGGTCACCACATCGCTTGAAAATCCCAGTGAAAGAAAATACCAAAAAAAAGAAATAATATCTCTCTCTCACACACATATCAATAAAAAGTTATGAATGATGCGACTCGTCTGAAACTCCATATAAAGCATTGAGGTCCACATTTAGTCTTAGTTAATAAGTTAATGAGGCTTACTGTTGCCAACATTCCCAAATTATTCTTGCAACAACAGGATCAATTTCTTTGGGGATTTCCAGGCGACGATTTTGGAAACCAACTGCACCAACAACCTGCATAGGGTTCATTCCGCTCCATGGCAACCTTAAAGTGGCAAGCTCCCACAGGATGATTCCAAAGCTATAAACGTCACACCTGCCCATATAACGTGATAGATGTTATTAAAAATATTGTCACTAGACTTGGCTGCCGTTGCAAACAAAATATATTGAATTTATATTAACATAAATGTCAAATGGATAAATTCAAATATAGTGAATAAAAGATGGATCTTGTTTGTACTTGACTCACTTCTCATTTGAGGGCTCGTTGCGGAGAACTTCAGGAGCCATCCATTCAGGCTAACATGTATAGGAAATTTCATTCAGTATCGGACACAGAAAAGATTGACTAATGCACAGGAAGCATGTTCTTAAATATAGGATCAACCAAATAATCGCATAGTTTTCTTAAATTCTCACCGTTCCAGCAGTTGACTTGGATGACAAAAATGTGTTGTGCTTCAAGCGTGATAACCCAAAATCACAAACCTGAGAAGGAAAACGGTATATCAGAGTCTTCATCACAGGCCTGCTATTCACCATGTGATTCTTACCTTTCCCCTCATTCTCCAGCAAAATATATGAGATGCTTAGCTTTTGACTAGAGAACTTCATACAAAATATACAGCCAATACAGTTTGTCACGGTGCACTATAGTTCTGAAAATATTTTTAGATAATAAACCGCCAAGGCAAAAAGCCATCGTTTGCTCATTTTCCGTATCATATTTAGCAAAGCTAAACAGCGCACTGGCAGCCATAAACCACATTTCCCACATTACTACAGATGCCCAGATAACTGTGATAATTTATTTATTAGATCGAGATCATCAAAGTTTAACCAATTTAACATTGAAAAACAGAATAGAAGGTCTGCTTATTCAGACCATTGAAACGACTGTTAGCTTCCAGAGGCAAAAGACTCAAGCCAAACCACGTCATATTTGATTCTCCTCAAAAGTATAATGTTTTGCGCTAAAACCAGAAGTTGAGAATATACTTACCACTTTCCAGGTTATCAACCAACTCCACTAAACTAAGAAAAACATGAAATCTACAGCAAACAAGGCATGAGATTATACATGAATCTTCGATTGTGTACCTTGATATTCCAGTTATTGTCAACCAAAAGATTCGGTGACTTCAGATCTCTGTGAACAATAGTAGGTGTGCTGGTGTGTAAGCAGTTCATGCCTCTTGCCTGCAAATCAGAAGGTGATAAGACTGAAATCTCATAGACGAAAATGATTTTATTCAAAAAAGGATGATGATTGACTTGTTTCATAATCCATACCACATCCAAAGCCATCTTTATCCTACGTTTCTCATCAATCTGACAATTAGGACGATGAAGAATTTTGTACAAGCTTTCTCTGTGAAATATTCAATCAACAACACCATTGCGGCAGAAGAAATATGATAAATAAATAAATAAAATAATAAATAAAATCGTGCAGCTAATTGCTCATCATGCAAAGAGTGCTTAGCTTGCGGAGACCCGTACAGATAATGAATATCATATTACTACGCCAAAGTTTATATGATAAACCAAAAGAACTTAGGCTAATGAAAAATGATAACAAGTTAACAATCAAAGTGAAGAAATCTACCTCGGAAGAAACTCTGAAATGATTGAGAGATTAGGAGGACGAGTAACAGCACCCATAAAAAGAACAATATTCGGATGACGTAATCGACGCATGATCCGTACCTAGCCAAAAAGCGGACATCAATTAGTAATCCCTTGAGAAAACAATCATAGGTGATCCTTGCCCATGAAATCACTGCCTTTCATGTTAATCTGGTGAACCTTCCTTTTAAGAAAAGATGACTTGATCTGTCATTTGTGTCGAATTTTTCTGTTGAAGACAAAATTTAGCCCAATATATCATAGTTGGTAGTTTAACCAACATCAGAAAGAAAAATACTTTCTGGCAATACTTTAACCTCCAAAGTGATTTATGACTATAGTGCTTCTAATATTTTGGTTCTATTGGGGGAAAAATTAACAAATGCAAAGGGCAAGATGAATAAACATCATCACCATTAGAAGTATCATGACAGATGTGCTGCTATTTTCCCATGGATGCCATCCTCTATAAAAGCAACACCAGCACAATAACTATGAACTTATTTTTCACAAATATACTTCACTACAGGAGAATTAATTCATTACTCCTGCCTTCCAAGTAGCTAATCATCTACGGTAATGAAATGGTATTCTTAATGGCCATTTACTTTCCCCAATTCCAATTCTTTTAAGCAAACAAGTGTATGTTAACTTAATGCTTACTTCTCTCTTGAATTCGGCCAATGCAGCGCCTGAAAAGTCCTGATCCAGAAACTTCTTCACTGCAACATCCTGATATTTCATAAATCACCAGCCAAAAAAAAAAGGGGTATCTGAGCACATTAACTCTTGAGTAAGTTCTTTTTTGTAAAAGGGCGAGTAAGTGCTAGAACTAAGCAAACTACAATAACCTATCAGCCAAGCAAAGATACATCAACTTCTCCAGAATCATTATTTCTTTCCTCTGTTTCCTTTCCAGTGGACTTAAATGGAATTTTCAATACATCATTTCATAAAAGACAGAAGATTCTAGATGCTGGTAGTTAGAATCAGTTAAGAAGTCAATACTGTTGAGACTAGCATTGGTAAGTTATTGTGTCAGCTAGAAGCCTGTGATGCTCTATAAATACTCAGTACCCTCCCGATTAAATGAGTAAGAATTATGGTGCCTATCATTCTGTGTTCTGCTTCATCCATGACACTGTAGTGCAGCAATTGTCACATTCTTCAACAACTATTCTGCAGTTTTGCAGGACATATTGAATAAAGAAATTTTTGTAGAATCTTGATTAAGAAAAGGAAAACGAAAGTAGAATAACAACCAAATATAATATTTAACAAGAGCTGGTTGACATTACACCACTAGGATAGATCTGTAGGGCAAAAAAATTGCTAATACTCAGGAAATGACCAAGAAAAACTTCTTCCTTTCAACATGCATAACCTTTCTAGTCAAGCACATAAATGAATCATGATACTCACAGTGCCATTCCAGTCAGCACGGAATACCTCACCATATGAACCTAATAGCAACAAAGTAGAAACTTAGAACATTTACTCAGGGAAAACCAATACATAGACAAACTAATCTGAATCACACACAAGCCTTAATAGTAACAAGTTCTTGAGGCGCATTTTTGAATCCTTTAAGAGTATCCCACGTGTCAAAACAGGTGAACTCAAGAGGTTAAAAGTTCTTACCACCGCTTCAAAATCATGCTTGCATAAATAGAATAGAATTAACATGGCGCTTTCAAAGGGATGACTCATGATCAATTTAAAAGTCAGGAAATTTCATGCAAATATTGGTTATCACTTGGTCCATTTGCTACAGTGCTGAACTCTTTTAACTGAACATTGAACCAATACCATATCAACACTCCAGCAAATAATGAAATTCAAGCAAGAAATTAAAGACAAGCTAAGCGCATTACCTAGACCTATTCTTTCACCAATAATCAAATCCTCCCATGGAATTTCACATTCACCAACATCTGCGTCATCCAATATTTGATCAGCCCCAATAGCAATGGATTCAATTGATGAGCTAGGACGCTCTGAGGCCTTTAATTTCAAATTGCTCCCCGTGAATCTGTCATATGTGCACTTTCTCCGGTCATGAAACTTAATTTCATTGTTCTCATGTTCTTTAGCCACATCTATCATTTCATTTTCGAAGCTTTCCCCATTCCTTCTGTTACAGTCCTCTTTGAGACCCTCAGCCCTGTTCAGCTCACCTGCACCAGGTGCCAACGATGAACCAGTGACTTCCATCAAATTGAGGGTGTTTCTATCTTTATTTATAACAGAATTAGAATTATGTGATGACTGGGAATTATATTCACTAGGATCACGGTTAATTTTTTTGGGAATGTCATTGTAAGCATAACGATTCTTCCACATCAATGGTACAGAGGGTTGGCCAGAGACAGAATTGTCTCTTGTAATTTGAAGCTCAGGAGACTTATTTTCCATAGGCTTGTTGTGTACAGAGGTCTTGCCAGTTCCTTTTATCTGGAATGGGTTAAGATCCGCAAAAAGGCTCCTTGAGTTGTCTAGGCTGTCCTGACCATAGGGTACAATATTGGCATTCAGTCTTGTCCCATCACCAATTGCATTCATTCCAAGAGTCCCCTTGTAACTATATAGCAAAGTGCCAGCAGAGGGGGGCAATTTTTCTGGTTGGCTGGAAGTTGCTCTGTCTAGCATTTTGGAAGCAATAGCACCAGCATCTTTGCTTGAGCTCATTTTTGAAGACATGTCTGACTTCTCAAAAGATAATTTTCCAGTCAATGGTGATGAATCATCTCTTTTCACAGAAATTTGACTACTTCCTTCACCATCGGATGATGTTTTCCTTGAGCAAGAAGATCCACTTTCTTTACTGGATTGTAATCTTGGCAAGATCTTGGGGTTGCATGGCTTAGAGGCAGTATCCTTTGCACTTAAGTCAGCAGGGATAAGTGTTCCAGGAGCAGCCATGAGATCAACCAAAAATTCCCTGAAAATAACAGACATCAGTACCAGAAAGTACCTGAACAGCTGCCAAAAATTTTAGGCGCACAGGTAATGAGATTTTGAATGTTTGCATCATTAAGAAATACTAATACTTGAAAAACAGCTCAAGGAAAGCAGACCATGAATAACAATGCATATTTTCAACTGCATAAAACATGCATGTGCTTATGAGCAAGGTCAAACAAATCAATAACTATCAGTTGACAAAAAATAAATGAAAAATTAAAGGATAACAAAAAATCTGTAACCTTTCATCATCCAACTTTATTATGTTCACAGCATCATCCTCAACACCAGTGTAATGACTGCCTTTTACCAGTCTACAAGGCATCTTGATATTGTCAGCTAATACCTAAATCCAGAGAAACAAAAATTATCTGAAACACCCAACAACTTGATAAGCAAAACAAATATGTAACGATAAAATCTGAACAGAACCTAATGAAATGTAGGATTTGGGAAATGCTAAAATCAGTTACATGACTTATTATCCATGCGCAAAACCAGACAATTCTGTGATGATATTGACAACCAAGAATCTTAAGATTCTTAAATCATTCAAAACCTAAAGCCTGTGTTTTCTTTTTTGATACTTCGGAAATAAAAGCCTGTGTGTTAGTAGAAACACTAATGAGCCGAGTTGAGTTGAAAAAAAAAAAAAAGATGATTCGAGCTAAATTTAATCCAATTTAAGACTTCCCCAAATTAGCACGAAAAAATTTCTGCACCAATGCTGGTGTTCTAAGGAAAAATATTATCAGATAATTCATGTCCCATTCACTGAATTTCAATTATATGCAGTTTGTTACCTAGCATTTTGACTATCTGCTCCGGTGAGGGCAAGATTACAGTGTTAACATCAAATTATGGCCAACAAGGTACCAAACACCAACAATTAAAGCTGACCTTGAAAAGCAAAGCCCGATGCCTGGATAGCCCCATATTTATGAACCCAAGAGGCAACACACTAGTGTGAAGGGATGTTCTTAGATCCGTACTTCTTTCCATCCATTTCGTCAATGCAATATTAGCATCCTTTACAGGACCACCCATATGCCCTGTAACAAGTTCAGCAAGCCTTTGTACCAAAACACCAACCTTGGTGACTGGGCAGTCTAATGCAATGCAATGGGCAATTTGCAACAGCTCTTCCAATACATGATCAATCTTTCTATTAACCATGACAATTTCAAAGTTAGAACTTCCAGGGTTTCCTTCAAGTTCAGCCAGAGATGGCATTTTCTCCTGCATTGCAGCATCGTTACAGAGGCTGTATACATCATAAAAACCATCTGCTACTCTCTCCTCGTAGTCAAGAACATTGTATTCCTGATCATTCAAAAAGCAAAATGAAAGACGAGTTATGCCAGAATCATCTAAGAAGTCGACAGGAGATGGAAAGGGAAAAAACTAAAATTGGAGTAAAAAAATTGACAAGGATTCCAAGTTCATCAGTGACAACGCAGATTTAGTTAAAGCCCAACCAATACAAAATAAGTGAAAGAGCACATGATCACTCCAAAAGGAGAACTTCAACATTTAACTGAACTCACCCAGTACTGCCTAGAGAGTGCCTCCGCTTCGTGATCCTTATTCGTTGTGCAATGCGTTCGATGACCTCCTAAGCTCAGTACCGTTGCCGCTCGGGTCTGATCCTTCTCAGGATCATTCCGGAACTCCGAATTGGAAGCACTGATGGCTAGAGCTAACTGAACCTGGAACTCCTCCTCCGACGAGAAATAGTCAAAATTGGACTTGGCAGGTTGGGGAGAGGAAGCGCCGCCAGCTGGTGGAGGAGCAGGGGAAGGCGATGGTGAAGAAGAAGAAGGGCTAGGCAGAGGGGTACCGGAATTCTGAACAGGAGTTGTACGGGGATCGGAGGCGCCAGATTGTGAGGTCACTGCGGAGGAGGAGGAGGAAGAGGGAGGAGTTTCATGGGGTCGATTAGGATCGTGATTGCTCCCAATGTGAAGCTTCTTGAAAATATTCTTCATTTCAGTTCTCACCTTCTTCCGCTGCATCTTGAATTCATCAATTCAATTCATGTGCTCTGCGAGCTGCTGGGAGGACCAAGACTCGTTATTGGAGTGGAAGGAGCTGGGAGGGAAAACAGAAAATGAGACGCCCACCAGACCGAGGGATGGCCGGTCACAAAATGGGCCCTGCGTCTGCCTGAAATTACGATGATGACATGCACACTTGTACACGCTAGCATTTTTACGCGCAAATAAGGCGCCAAGTGAATATCGACGTGGCAATCTACGTGTCAAATGAACGTTGCTTCGCGGAAGTCTCATAAATTATCCCTATTTCTCCTTCTTGCTCTTTGCGGGTTTTCCTTTCCCCTTTTCTTTCCCCGGCAGAGTCCTTCTTTTTAAAATTACATTCCCTATTTACCGTTTGAAGTGACAACAAAAGACAAAAATATTTCATTTACATCTTTTTAACAATTTATTCGAGAACCTATGGCTGAGTTCCTATCTTTTTCTTACTGCTACATACATCTGGTTACCCTCAATATTCAGTCGCTATGAATTGACGGGTGATTATCTTCCATGATTAGAAAAAAACAATATATTATAAATCATATTGTTCTCTTTTAATCTAATTATATAGCTACGTACCCATCATATATCCTACCACATCAAATAACGTACGATGAGAGTTCTTGTTCGAGGTTATTATATATGGAGAGATCATTTGCTAATTACTATTAAAAAGGTATTCTATATGTGAATAATTAAGAGATAGAAATGAAGGGAAAAAAACACTAATTAATTTGATCAATCCTCGAAAGTGCTTCATCATAGTCATGATGAAGAATTAGAGAAGGATCCTGTTAAGCATGTGAACCTCCCACAAGAATGAGCTTCTATTTCTACTCTCTTTTCTCATTCACATGCGCCATATCCAGATTAATTATAGAAAAATAGACCTTGTCACGGAGGACCTGTCACAATGATCATCGTAAATAGCAAAAACAAACCACTGGTTTATATTAAACACAACTTCATTCGCACGCCAAATGTTTCTCACGTCCTCCTCCTCCCGTTATTTTGATGCACTGACTCACACGTGTCCCGCCCGCACCCTAAACATTTGCCATGCACGTATATTAACTTACTGGCGATGGATTGCATCGCAGACTGAAAAAGAAAGAAGGAAAGATGAGCCAAGAGCAACCCCGTAAGGAAGACCGAGAACCCGTCAAGTATGGCGATTTATTCGTCGTGGAAGGGGAGCTGGCCCACAACGTGGTGGCTCCGGTGGACGCAGCCATGATGCAGGCCGCGGAGAATGCCATACTGGGAGGTGTTCAGAAGGACGGAGCGGCGGAGGCGATGCATTCGGCGGCCAAGAAAAACCAAGAGGCAGGGATTGTGTCACATAGCGATGTTACTGGTGCCATCGAAGACCACGGCATTAGCATCACGCAAACTGAATTCTCCGGGAGACGCGTCGTATCTCAGTTAATCGGCGGACAGGTATTCTTCCTTTTTTATCTGGCTTATCTAGTTTGATTGCTCACATGAGAATACGTGCTTGAATGAATCAATTTCGTAGGTTGTTCAACAACAAGTAGATAACAAGAGATGAAAATTGATCAATTTTTTGAGGAGGCATAAGGTCCATAGTGACGTTATAACCAGCAGATATAATAAGGATTAATTCATTTTATTCGGTCGCTGGACATTCGAATTTGTTTTTTTAGTGAGTTATTGTTATTTAACTTGATTAATTTCAAGGTGATGAAGCCCAAGGACATAATAAAATCACCATCATAAACTAACATAAGTTTTATTGAGGTTTAATTAATTTCAAGTAGTGGCAAACTGTGAGCAGGTGGTGGAGCAATTCAGTCAAAGAAATCCAGCAACGGAGAGCTTGTCGCCGCCTTCACTTAGCCAAGAGGCAGGGAATGGTGGAATCACCATAGGGGAAGCTCTAGAAGCCACAGCTATTACCGCCGGAAATAAGCCAGTGGAATGGAGCGACGCCGCTGCCATTCAAGCAGCCGAAGTCAGAGCCACCGGCCGTACCAGCATTGTCCCTGGCGGTGTTGCTGCCGCTGCACAGTCTGCTGCCACTTTCAATGCTCGAGCGACAAGGGACGAGGACAAGACCAAACTCGCCGACGTTCTTGCGGTAACACCAACAGATATATATATTCAGGCTTTTCTTTTTGGTTTTAAATACTACCTCCAATCTTAATTATAAGAGCCAATTAATAAATTTGAAGAGATTAAGGAAGTAAGTTGAGTTAATTATGTGTCTTAAATAGGTATTGTCTTTCTTAAAAATATTCTTACTAATTAAATGTATTGGCTAAAATTATAATTATTAGAATGACTATCTTGAAAAAAATTAAGTAAATATGAGAAATAAAATGGATTGGAGTCTTATATTTAGGACCAAAATAAAAGTCAAACAGAATCTTATATCAAGGATATTAAGTAATTACGTTGTCTTGGTACAGGATGCAACTTTGAAGCTGCCGTCAGACAAAGCGGCGACGAGGAGAGACGCAGAAGGGGTGACCGGAGCAGAGATGAGAAATGATCCAAACCTCACAACTCATCCCGCCGGAGTGGCAGCGTCGGTGGCCGCCGCCGCCAGGCTTAATCAACATAATAATTAAATATGCCATTTCTTGAATGATTGTCCGTAGATATAAATTTGCTTACCTTTCTGCTGATACGGGCAACAAAACTTTTCTTGTGCTATCATAATCGGGCACCCAAGCGTGTTCCTGAGAATCTTGACAAGTGAATTTGAATAAAATTTTGTATTACAAACTCAATCCTTGAGTCCGAGTTACTTTATATCATCCCTGTAATCGCTATAGAGTAGATGACAAATCTTCTGGCAACGCAACTCTTGAATAGTTTCCTTGGCAATTCTGGGAGTCGATTCTACTTTCGCCTCCCCGGACACTGACACTAAATATTTTAATTCCAATGATATTAGTCTCCGGAGTTTCCGGTTTCGCTTACGAGTCCCGTGTAGTTTTATTTATACAACAGAAAGAAAAGAAAAACTTTTGACATAAATATATAATTTTACTATTCATTTATTATTATGTTCTCATGAGCTATACTATATATTAAGTAGAGACAAAATTAAAAAATTATTAAATTTTAAATAAAAGTTGATAAAATTTAAAATTCTTTTTATCCATGTAAAATATTTTGAAAGTTACTTATAAATAGGATTAGAAAAGTACATAGCCAAACATCCAATAAACTTTTACTTAGTTCATTGGTCACAATACTTGACTTCGATTAGTTGGGAATTCGAATTTGAATGAGTGATTTTTCAATAGAAAATTCAATTTTTTTGCCTGAATAAAATAAATACTAGTTCAAATTCAACACTATGATCTAGATTGGGAGAGAGTCGCACAAGGTAGAAATAAGACAAAAATCCAAGTGATGTTAAGCGGTCAATTGATGCCAAACGGCCCGCTCCCTTGGCCATGTCCGCGCACTAGCGTTGCTTGAAACGCGTTACAGATGATGCACTCAATTTTATAAGATAGCAAACTTTTTTACCACAAAATTCAAAAAATGAAAGCAAATAACAAATTTTACGAGAAGTAAATTCTTTTACTTTAGCATATTGGATTACAATATTTTCAAGCAGAGTGAATAATTGATGTAAGTTATACAGCATAAGCATCTTGGACACGCTTATTGTAGTATATGCATAAAATCTAAATATAAATATAAACATCAGAGATCGAGAAATATTAGAGAACAAAGAAGGAAACACATGCTCAACTGTTCTTCAATCGTTTGCAGAAGGGTGATTTTTACTGAAGTTTTGACCCTCGTTGTCTGAAAGTGAAACAGTAAATGGATAATCATGCCGATGAATAAACACTATAAAACCAATGTCAACCCATTACAAAGAAGCCCATGTCAGAAGAAGGATCTCGCGTGGCAATACATCGAACAGGTACAACCCATTCAACAGAATCATCAGCCTATTTTTAATCCAGTCACGTGCGGTGCGCCAAATTTAACATGACAAACAAGCAGCATCCTCGTCCTTGTCTGACGCCTAAGCTCTACTCCTTTGATATGGGGTACAAATTTTCCTTCGTGCTTTATAGCTACTGACTGTTTATCTATAAAAGACATACTATATCCAGATGGGACTAGGGAAAAGACCCAGATTGACCAGGAGTTGCGACTCAGGAAAACCAAAATGCTTCAAAACTCACGTCCAGAAGTTACACAGAATAAGGCATGAAATAACTTGTCAATATTATTATGGCAACTGAGGACAAACAGAAGTGAAGACAGAAAACCCTCGGCATGGAAATGGAAACATTTCTGACGAAGGGAACAAGTGTTCAAATTCAAGAATGCCACTCTAAAAGAACGAATGCCTTAATACAAACATAAAATCAGCATAACATGAACATATCTTTCTTACCGGAGGAAAAAAATTCTGACCATCTAACATGGCAAGAAAATATTAGGGTTCAATGTCAGATATATACTCAGAGAATGCGATAGAATACAAAAAAATGGCAAGGGGAATGTAGATCTTCTCACTATGACATTCCATTACGAGGTCTCCTTGTCCACTGTCCCGTAAGTGGTTCTTTTTGCTGTATACACTACATATATTTATCTCAACCGCTCACCTAATCGTCCCATGCTCGTGGGTCTCCAAGCCTGACCCCAAGGACGTGGTGATTAGGTTCAAGTGGCTGATGAATATGAGGAAGTATGGTTGACACCTGACACTGGGCCATAATGCAGGACAGATGAACTGGGTGAGGGGAGACAGCAAACCTCCTATCAGGGTGGGCCTAGTCTAGTCTACATGAAAATATACAACATAGTACCAATGAAAAGGCGAGGCGATAAGACGATAAAAGCTTATCAGCTAAAAACTTTGATTAAATGACATAAGAAGGTCTTATCTGGAAGCATTCTTTCCATTCGTTAAGCTGAGCTTTTCCAGCGACAACTCCTTGCTGACTAATCGAAGTAATGCTACCACTAGTTCCCGTATTCTTAGTTCTCTGTCCATCAAAAGAACAGATCTTAAAAACAAAATGAGGGGAAAAACAGAAGACAAAGAAAGAATAAAGAAAGGAAGAAAAATGATGGCCAGTTATATTTATCTTCAATACTTTTGGAAGGTGAAGGCCTCTTTCAAGGTTAAAGTCTAAAAAGAAGCATTACAGTGTGATCTGTGAAAGGCATGTGATCCGCATGAAGCTTTACCTATTAACAACTGTGCGATATCTTACTGGAGTTCATAATCTAGCAGCCCCTTGTTATTGCTTTGTGAAGTTGCTTGAAAACCCACGTTACAGACTCATCACAGTTTTTGGTTTGTTTTCCCTCCTGCCTCACGAGATCTTCTAAAGCTAGCATTTAGACGTAGTTTCAGCAAATGTATCAACTTCAGGACAGACTTTCGTTCTTAGCCACCTTATCACTTGAAGTTTGTGACATTCTTTTAAGAGATTTCTTCATCACTAAATCAAAAGGTGCTGCTCTTTCTTTTTCTTGCTTTACTTTTTACTTATTTTATACTTGAGGGAATCACACTGCTTTCCTTTAACAGATGTCCGAATTAACACTCTCCTCTCTATTTTGAAAGCCGTACCGCCTTCTCTTGAAACAAAAAATATGGACTACCTTAATCTCCCTTGTAAGTTGTAAAAGATGGGCTACAATTATACCCATTTAGACCAAACTAACGTTGTCCATTATTTATATATAGAAGTATTAAATACGTATTAGATTAATATAAAAAAGTCAAGTTTATAAATTTTGAATAGATTAAATTTATGGTTTTGAATATGAAATAAATATCGCTGAATCCAAAACATGTCCTTTCATGTTATATTTTTTTCACAGAAATCAATATATTTTAGGGGTATGTTGCTCATATTTTAGCTTTAAAAAAATTGAAGTACTATTGTTCAAAATGAAAAGAAGGCTGTGTAATTTAAGCACTTCATGTGCTGCACATAAAATTTTTTTGAACCTCAGTCCTTGGAAGATTATCTCATCCTACCGCCTTGTACTCTCTTTTCCTGATTCTTCATATTTTATCTATCCACAAGACGACTAATTTACACATCAACTGCTTAAATTCATATTTGTGTGCTCGTGTCAAAGATTAAGCATCAGGATACTCCAATAAATATATTTACTTTACCTCGATAAAACAAGCTCACTAAAGGAAGGAAGGAGCACAAACAGGTGGGGACGCCCGGGAGGCTTCTCCTTCTCCTCTGCTAATCCACTTCTCAGATATGGGTGCAAATGAAGCGAGGAAGCTGTATCATGATGTATTACGAGACGTGCCAGTTCTTGGAGAACATAAATAATTTCTTCGAGCCTGGCTTTTGGTAATGGATGCTCACCTGCAGGGAAATCACACATTACGCATGGGAAAATGGAGATCTGAAGTAAGGATTATCTACACTGATTAACATATTGTTCATCAAAAAAGCCAAGCTCACCCAACTCATTCTCATCTGTCTGAAACCTGCTCAAGATGTATTCACATCTGTTCATGAGCATAGTAATTGAGATTTTGCTGACTTCAGATCTTGTCAAGTTCCAATCGGCTTCATTAGAACAACTAGAAACAGGATGCAACGTTGGAAAATAATCAAAATAACAGCTATGTAAATGAATAACTGAAAAGGCTGATAAAAAACATTCGTTGATAAGCATTATAAGGAGAACAGGGAAACAACCAGAACAGATTATGTGAAAAATAAAAGAGAGAATGCTTCAAAAAGGCCTTGATAGAAGTTGATCACCAACTGCCATCAAGCAAAAGATACTTAATATACAAAGAAATTAAAAGATCGAATCAGAAGAATTGTATGAGCACTCGGGTACGGCACCTGCTCAAAGAAAATAACTTCTGTAAACAAGTCAACGAAAATCTACTGCAGTGTGAAGGCATAAGCTCTACAGTCTCAACAGGCAATGAGCATGTGCGCGATGCACAACGGTCTAGTGTGCTGACCAGTCGCAACAGAATCTGAGAACATGTACACTATTAGGGAGAAAGAAAGAACAGGCAAAATGTAGCCAGCAAGCCCCAAGCTAGTGGGACCATTACTGGAATATATAACACTGCAATAAAAAGCACATTCAGTGACATCCAGGTCGAAAAAGCAAACATCTTTTGGTGGCATGAAGAGACAAACAGTAGTAAAACTAACTTCATAATAGCAAGTGACGCATGAGGAAGAGTGGGGCATCATTAAGAGAGGTAAAACCCAATAATATTATTCTTACAAGTTAGTTCCTCCAAATCAGCACTTTATTTCAAAAATAGATTTTTTATAATTTATTTTTTTGAAGGGGGGTGGAGGCAAAACATAAGTGAGAGAAGATACAATTTTAGCTAAGGAAGACTAATTTCTTTTTTTACCACCAATCACACTTTAATCAAAGCCACCCTTCTTTCTCCTTTCAATAAGCCAAAACTTTGATATTGGATTATAAGACAGTGCAAAAGCCTCAGACAACTTAATTATAAACGTTCTTATTCGAGTCCACATGATTGGAGTTAGATTTTTTCCCATTATTTTAGTAAGTCATTGTCGAGAGTTCAATTACTATTCCTTTAAAGAACATCAAAGAATCATACATAGGTTTATGCCAAGCATTCTTACATCCTTTTATGAATAGGTTCTTCTATTTTCATTTCTTTATGAAACACTTTAATCGATTAAATTTTCATGGTTGGTCCTAACCCTCTATTGTAGGAAATTTTCCATACCAAATTTCATTTTGATATATCTAAAAGCTTTAATATTGATCATTCAAGAGATCACTCTTGAATTGTTTCAGGCATACTCCAGCTCAACCATCATTTCATCTAGAGACCTTAAGTAGGCAGACGGATTCAATTTCTCATAACTTAATATCTACTCTTTTTATTAGACAACATAAACTTTGATTTTTATATTAAACTAGTACAGATAATTATTACATTAGATTACTTTAGTTAGATTTTATATGCATTAAAGCAAATACAAATAACATGTGATTGATAACTTAATAAAAACAGCATCATACAGTCAGGAATTAAAAGCCTACATGTTTAATTTTATAACCCCACCGAAAACACATAAGTGGCATCAATTGGCAAATTAAGGACAATGCCATCAAGACCAAGTATTGATATAGTAATTGGCCAGAAACTCACATCTGTTGGGGCATCGATTGGCAGCTTAAGGACAGTGTCACCAAGAACCTTTAACATTGACATCTCAAGGGACTCGTCAGCTTCTAATACCAATGCTGAGAGAGAATTTGAAGGAAGAGCTCTCCCACAATATCCAACGAGGAATATTTCGTAAACATCTGCAATTTCTTTCCATATACGAGTTCTAGCAGGTTTGCCAAAGCTAGAATCTGGACCAGTGTAGATTAATTTGCTAACATAGTCAATGAGGATTCGGTTGAATGCTTCAACAGCTAACCTCCAAAGTGCACTGTCCGGGTTGTCTCTTCTGGTTGTCATACATCTGAATTTTGACATAATAGCATTGTTGCAAATATTTCTAATCGATTTTTTAAAAGCGCACATAAATATATAAAGGATATACAATGTTGCAAATATTTCCAATCCATTTTTCAAAAGCGCACATAAATATTTAAAGGATATACAATGTTGCAAATATTTCTAATCGATTTTTCAAAAGCGCATATAAATATTTAAAGGATATACAATTTTCAATCCATTAGACAGCAACTGTTCAAGTAAGAAAAGCTTGCAGGTGCCAAGTAAAGATTTAGCTCTGACATGAGCTGTATCAAAGGTTCTTGCAGAGTAAGTTGGGATTAATTGTTTTTGTTCTCTCTAGTGGCCTGTATGATATCGTTACGTTTTAACATGCCGAAATTGCACACAGATTTTGCACATATATACATAAAAAACTATCGTTCAAAACTTCAAGTGCAATTACTACCTTCCAAGGCTTTGAATAATTTCAGGGTATATAATGTACTTTTCAACCACTGGTGCCTGCAGAAAAAGATCTACCAGCACAGGAACTAGCTTTTCTGCAAAAATATAACTAGGAATGCTTGCATTGACAGCTGCAATTGATCCAGTTCCTGAAGATGTTACTTTGTCAGGTGATACTGAAGCAGTACCATTAGGTGCTTCATACTTCGGAGAGTCTGTGAAAATAAGCATAGATTTCATACAAGCTTCTGCCCAATAGTAAACTGAGAAACTAGCTAAGGTGCAATGCTATTTTTGTATACCTGGGACAAGGTTAGTACTTCTTGGATGATCCATTTTATCATCTTCACTCTGTAAATGAGAATCCTCCCCGGGAAGATACTGCAGGAACTCCCGAAGAAGAATAAGCCACATAGAGGAAATGTGCTCAGTTGGGCGTAACAGAGGTATAATCTCCAGAATAGTCCGTAGCACAGGTGGGACATTTCCCTATAAGGAATTTTTTTCCAAAAAAAAAAAATTCATGAAATATATCAACTTAACAGTTCCAAATGTAACTGTACTACTGCTACCCAAACAGGTTCTTTGTATTACTCTAGGAATTAAAGAACAAGAGGAATTGGGTTTTTTTTGTCCCTTGATGTAATCTCCCAAGTTTAATCTTGCCTTGCCTTTTGATTCAGGAAAAAAAAAAAGGAACAAAAGGAAGGCATGGCTATTTACTGCAAGGCTGTATAGTGCTTAGACAGTAACAAGCCAACATGTGTACAGCAAGGAAAACAGCATTTAAAACAACGCAATCATACTTTCAGGACCACTCGCCATACAAGATTGCAAAGTGGCATTCAAATTTGTGCTGGATACGCTCCCAAATGTCTAAAGTCACTCCCACTGAACAGTTTTGAATACATTCTCTCATATGGTGCAAGAATCACGGAATTAAGAAATTTTATAGTCAATTTTAAAATTCAGATCAGATACTCTTTACAAGTATTGATAGAATATGGAAGCTAATGAAGGGGTAAAAACTGAAAACTATGAATGACCGTTTCAACTTCCAAAAGAATAAGTCAAAGACATTAAAAAAAAAACCAAAAAAAAAAAAACTCAACATCAAAGAAACTCAATATGGCATCAGACTTACAAATTCCAATTCAAAGTTATCATTAATTAACATGGCTTGCTTCACAGCTATGTTTATGATTGCAATCAATCGTGTATACATTTCAGCATTGAACATCCCTTGAGCTTGCACATATAGTTCTCCTGATAGACAAATAAAACATCAGAATATTGTCAGTCCTGTGCGAATATTTGTATCTGAAGAGCAGCCTTAGCTATGATGCAGATAAATAAATTAAAGTAATTCATGAAACATTTTATTTGTTGATGTTCTGAAATTACACAATAGATGAAGAGAAGAACCAAAATAAATACAGACCTGGAGGCGGGCCTGCTCACTAGAAAGGGGGAAAATAGTGAAATGTCAAGAGAATAAATTAAGAAGCCATTAAAGGATCCTAGGGAGCCATTGAAAGAAATCTGGGGACCACTAGAAATGAGGGATCAATAAACTGATTTGATCAGCTCCCTCGATCCACACCAGATCTAGAATTGAATCCCTTTGGAATAAATAAGACATTATCGCCTTTAGAATCACATTAAATACCAACAACATTAAATGTCCCTCATCTCTCTGATAAAGTAAAATCAAGTCAATACATTACCAAGACCATGCAAAACCTCCTGCTTCACCTTGGTGGCAGCATTGGAGCTGTAACTCGGTGGCTTTTCCAGAATAAGCTCATAAATATCAATTACTGATATGAGGTAAGACATCGGCATGTTTCCCTAATTCAAGAAATTGCATTAGTAGACTCAATACTAAGATGAGTGTCCTCAACTAGTTCAGCTTCCTCATATATGTTAAATTAAAATTCAATATCTCACAAGAGGCCATATCTCTTCAGTTGCAAGCAAAAGACAAACTAGAGTTCAGACTACGATCATTACCTTTGATGAGTGGGAAATAACAGTTGTCTGCAAACAGTTAATGGCTGCAAGTGCTACCTCTTTGCTGCCATTTAAGTAGCTATTTTCAACAAAATGCAGCAATAACTCCCATCCTGCATAAAATCAAATTGAAACAGAATTGTTTGAAAATTAAACTACACAAACTATTAGTTAATTAAAAATTTGGTGATGTACCCACCAGACCAGAATTGATCGAGGCTCTTCAAAAATGGAAAGAATAGTCGTAATATACGAGCTATTCCACCAAGAACTAGCACAAGTGTCTCATCCCACTGTTTCTGAACTGTATTACGACTGCAAATTCATTTCACCATAAATGTTTGAGGAAATCAGGAAAAGGCCATGTGATCAATAAAGCAGGGTAATATTCAAAGTATAGTCTGTTTTGCTATGTAGTAATATTATCAGTATAACAAGTAAAGATGTCAGTATTATGCACACTGTTTCAGAGTCTTTTCAGCGAATACATTTGTTGATAAGTAGTTTTTTAAAATCCATTGTCATTCCGTGCTTTGGGTGTCCAATATTTCTGTAAGGTCTTGTGTCTATGTTGATGTCGTCCATGTATGCATGCTTGAGTGGGTTATGTATGCAGGGTAAGGGTAGCATTGAATTAGGAGTGTTTTCTGTCGCAGTAGTGGCATTGTCGTGTTGTTGCTCAAGCGGGTGCATTCTACGAAGAAGATTCTCTTCACACTAACGAACTTTTAGGGGCATGATATAAGCATGTGGCTTGCTCTCATTTTGTAAGGCAGATTTGAGTAATACAAAAGAATTCTGGAGGCCTTCATAACATGGTATTAGTGCCACCGACAGTTCTAAAATAAATCCTATGATCTAAGGGGAGGCCATGCAGCATTGTTCTATACTGCTTATTGTAAGTCAAATCAGCCATTTACTGAGTCAAAAGTCAAATTGTATCTAATCTCCACTGTACTAAACATGTTTTATTCTAGTAAGCTCGTAGCAGATTATAGTTTTTCCTGGCTAATACCAACCAGTGCCAGAGCCTTCACACACAAGCTTCCCTCAGGAACCGAAGTCCGGATTACAGGCCCCAATCATTTCAATTCAGATTGTGTCTATAGGGACAAATCGTCATCATTCAGGTCTACGCTTAGAGGTCTCTCAAGCCACCAGTCTCGGACAAAGACAAGGTTAGACCAAAAATTCATAGATGAGCCCAGGCCCCAGGGAAATTCACACCATCACGGGAACTAGTATAATCTGTAATCTTTTGTCTAGCCTGCAGTTGTTTATTTCAATTGGCATAATAGCAATTTACAAACAAGCTCAAGGACTGTTAATGCCTCCATAAGTTCTCTTTTATGATCGTGGTTGGCCTCTTCAACTGTTCATTTGGTTATCATTGAAGCTGATTTTTTTCTCTGGAAATAGTTAAACATATTTGACATAGTTAATATAATGTTCTTTCCATTTCAATGTATGGCGTACAATGCCATGTGCTACGCACACCATAGTTTTAATAGTGCACGAGGCAATACTGCTAAAGTGCCATACACAAGTAACAAATATGGTATGAAGCAACGTTTCAATAGAGCTTGTACAAATGCCTAGTGCGATGTGCAATAATAGCATATAAGCTTCAGCTTGAGAGCAAATTTTAAGGAATTTAGGACAGTATTATTTTTACACATTTGTCTTTTCCCCTGTGCCTCTCCATATGTTTCAGTTTCCCTTACTTTCTTAACAGATCATAACAATAAGAACATAGATAAACTAAAGGGAAATAAGATTGATCAACTTTTTATACCTATGATGTATGAGCATATGAACTGCCTTTCCCCCTCGAGTTCCAAGTTCTTTCCCTTGCCGTTCATCTTTTGAAGAAGTGGCAGCCTAGACGTAAACAAATAATTCGATGTAGCTTTATGATTGAGCAAACCATCAATTATCAATCTATAACGGTTTCAGCTTACCATGTGAGAAGCACGCTCCAATGTTGGGAATATATAATTCCAAAGACAATTTTCCCACATTCCTTTTGTAAGCTTTTGGCCATGAGTTCCTAGAGTTTGAAAAAGTGTTCTCACAGCAGAATTCCTGACCTGAAATAGAGAACAATTAAAGCCACAACGAAGCTAATTACTAATTAATTCCATATAAACAAAAGTTATACACACTATAGAAAAGCAACAAGATGATGTATTTCATTCAAAAGACAAGGGAGGGATATAGGGAGGCTTAATATACACGACAATTTAACTGTAAACATCCAAGGGAAAGCAATAAATTTGAGAATGCAAGGCCTCAACAGCAATGCACGGGAGGCAAATCATACTTGGTTGGTACAGAAACAGCAGCAATTTCTTGATCAAGTATTCATAGACTTTGACAGTACCAGTCTTCACATTTGCTTAACCCTCACCATAAAGCACATACGGAAGAGAAAACTATAAAATGTTAAGCATGCTGCTTGAGAAGATTGATGAATCCAGCTAGCAAATATGAGCATAAACTTTCCCATATCACAGTACTAAATTTTAAGCAAGCTGTTTTTTTTTTTTTTTGGGGTTGAATAATTATGCTCATAAGATAGGAAACAACCAAACAAGAGTCTTTAAAGCAATAGTCAATTTCATTGCCCATTCAGGCTGGCAAAGACCAAATCTCATCATTTCTCTCCCGTAATGAAGCTCAATCTTCCCCACAAATAAACTTTTTGTTCTCTCTCAAACGCTTCCAATCCTTGGTACACCCAGTGTAACAAAACGAGGAGAGGGAAGATTTGGAAAGTAAAAAGAATGACAAAACTCATCATACCTCTGGTCTCTCGTCAGCCCCAAGGTTTTGAAGCAAAGAGAAAACAGAGAACAAAAGCTTCTCACAATCAACATCATACAAATAGGTAGCGTGGTCTCTGATATCCTTGGAAACACGAAGTGCCTGTTCCTCCATCTTTTCACTGTCTATCGGCTTCACTACAGAACCAGCACCTAAAATTCCTGAAGACAGCAGCATAGTCAAAATATAGTGCGCGTTCAGGCTAATTGTCAGTGAACTGATTGACAATTGAACTTGAACCTGTTTCCTTTTCTTCCGAAGATTTATTAAGGCCCTTGGCAATGAAATCAGTCATTGTCCATAGGAGGCCTATTGCAGTCAGGCTTATGTTTAACTCAGTCTTTTGAGCACTATATGTGCCAGTCACATCTACACACCTGCAATAGAAATAACTACACAAATGAGACAACACACCAGGGAACAATCCAGAAGGAGCACCTAAATGCAATGGCGAGTAAACGATTATGAAAAAATGGGATGTATTATCCTAAATGCAATGGAAAATAAACAAAAATGGAAAACTGCGATCTTACACATGAAGGCAGTCTGCAGGAATTGTGGACAGTCCATCATTCATTATCACTTGAAGGTTCTATAAAGGAAATAATAAATGGGAGGGATGAAAATTAGCATACAGACGAACAGCTCTATACAGCTCACGGCACAAGAAAACTTACAAAATTTAGAATCACACTAGTATATTAACCACAAAACAGAAATTCAGCATGCATCAAGAGACTGAAAATATGTGCAATAAGATCAAAGGCTGAAATTTTAGAATTGGATGAATGAATAACAAAACATACAACAAGACAGCAATTGAATAAATTTCCATAAAATAAACTTGAAGACTGTGACATAATTAGGATTGGCAATTCTTTTTAGCCAAAAGGGTGCACTTTTTTTTTTTGGGCCAAAAGGATCAATAAACATTGAACACTTCAAGTGTGCACATAAACTTAAGCACACTAAGTGCCATAGTGAAGCAAATGCCCGTCTAATAATTTTTCACATTAATGCTTTTAATAAGGGATTTGGATAAAACTATTTGTGGTAAAGATTACGACAGCATTTGGGCCTTAAGCTATGATAGTCCATGGTTTGTCTATGAGTAGGCAACTAGTCTCCAGTCAGCTGTAGTTGCTACCTTTTCTTACAGACATAAATAAATCTGATTATTAAGTAGCGTTTCAGCATGTTCCTTGTTCATTTGTATACCCGCTGTTTGTTATCATTTGTGTTCAGTCATGTTTGGGTTTTCACAATACATGCTAACCCAAGTATGCCTTTCGGTGTTATAGGTCTGTTAGAATTTAGGGCTATGTTAGCTATAGTCGTTACCTTCCTTTTATTGGTATTATCTTATGTAATCATGATTTTAGATAAGATCTTGTTAGATTTGTTAGTTACTACCTCTAATCCTTAATATAAGAGCTAATTGACTAATTTGAGTAGATTAAGGAAGTTTGTTAAGTTAGTTATTTGTAATATAAAGTGTATTAGCTTTAATATTTGATGAAATATTTAACATGTGCAACAACTCCAAAGACTACTTTTGGAAAAAATAAATAAATATGAGAGACAAAATGGATTAGGGTCTTATATTTAAGACTAAATTGAAAGTCAAAATAGCTCTTATATTAAGGAACAGAAATAGTACTCCTCCGGTCCTTAATATAGGACCCAATTGTTGAGTTGGTTTTGGTCCTAAATATAAGACCCATTTATCATATTTATCAATTTTCTCTAAATTACCCCTATGGATACTCCATCAACTATAATCAAGTAGAAGATAGAGAGGAGTATTAAGAAAGATGATTATGGTATTTTAGGAAAAACATGTCACAATTTTTATAATTAACTAACTTACCTAACTTCCTTAATCTAATCAAATTAGTTAAATGGGTCCTATATTAAGGACCGGAGGAGTATTAGGATTTATTTGGCGATATTATCCTATTTTTAGAAGGATTTAGATAGGATTTAATTACGTCAGTAATATTTCGATAGATAAGGATAGCTAGAGCATGTTTCTATAGAGTAGGGTATTTAGAGAGTGCCATAAGAGGCAATGCATGCCTGATTTTTGCATTCAATTTCCATTAAGAATTGCATGCTCAAATTTCCTCTTGCTCTCAATCTCTATATTTCTTGTTGCCTCTCTCATTCTCTCTCTTTTCCTTAATTCCCTAACATATTAATAAATATTATCATTCACTTGCAATTTTAGAGTATCATTGTGTACTATATGTTTCCTCTACACCATGCATAGAACACCAAAAGGCCTAATATGATGATAAGGGAAAGGAAAAATAACCAAAAACAGAAAAGGCGATGCTTGAACAAATATGCTGTATGATATGTACTCACAAACACGTTAACGAGAAATTCAGCGCCACTTTTGTAAAAATACATCTAGAGAAAAATCAGTGACATCATTGCTGACCTGGAAACCGAGAGTGACAAGATCCTTCTCCGGCGCATCCGCTACAGATCTTAGGGCAAGGCATAAAAACAGAGGTCAACCAAATTGTTAGAAATAAATATTGATGCAATCGAGGAATTGTAACAATGCCAACCTCAACATTTCAAGTATATTAGGCCAACTGAAATGAAGTTTCTCCCCATGTCTCTGAAAGAATTTGTTAAACAACATTATGAAAAGACTGCAGGAATACCAAAAGGAAAAATGACAAGAAAACTAGATCAAACTGCAGCAACATTAACATTACCTCTAAAACATGAAGAAGAATCTTCAAAGATCCAACACGAACATCAACACTTTGAGTAGAAAAATAAAGAACCTTTAACGCGGATATGACAGAACATTCAAGTGACCTCAGCTCTGAGGTGCTTGATTCAATCTACAAATGCTTACACACATCAAGTCTTATTTTCATATTGGAAATTGATTTCCCAGTCACCAGAAAGATTAGAAGTTCTTACTTCTTGAGATGTTTTATGCAAATTAAATTGTTTGTTATCTAGAAATTGATCTGAATCTAAGACCGCAGATATGGATCTATCCAGCGCATCAAGTGCCATGTTCCTCAAGTGTGGATTAGAATGATCGGCAAGCTGCAAAAATATTTCATATTAGCAAGAATAAATATGAAAATAGCATCGCACATATCAGATGAAAAAATGGGGAAAGGAAAACCTCAAGAAAGTGACCCACAACTTGATCCCAAAATGGTTCCACTCCTGCAGTGGAAAAAATCATATGACGATAATATTTTCGCTCGCAAATTTATCAGAATAAATACAAGTAAGAGAGGTTGAGCAGCTAAACGTCTGACATAAATTTAGAATGTCTGGCATGTTATGGTTGTGTAAGGTGCATACTGTGAACATTATTCACAAGGATGGATATCATTCTCTCCACAGAAAAACTGATGCTTCCAATTTTTTGACTGGCTGGTGCCAGGCCACTTGAAGTACTGGACATGCACTGGTGTGAAAGCTGGCATAATGCAGAGAGAAGTGACCTCACTGCAGATATATTCATTAGAGCGGAGCTCTCAAATAGCTGACAAATGGATAATAAAACCGAGTTAGAAAAATGGCCTATAAATTCCAAGAGACACAAGATAGTACTAAGTGAAAAAACAGAAGATTACAAGAATAAAAATTATAAAAATAAGGGAAAATATGTTTTAGCAGGAGCTTTTCAGATTACAAGCCTGCAGCCATGAAAAGAAGAGCATCAAGAAAATTTTCAGCTGACACTGAAACCCATAGTTATTAGTCAAATTTCATGTGTGCCACCAACCAAGATTGAATTTGGTCAACCCACCTGAGAATTCAAGGAAGAGAGGATATTGAAGTCACTGTATTGACTAGATGATTCCCTTGTGAACTTGGGGACTAGGGTAGAGACCTCCTGCAGAATTGATTGCCACAGACCTCTATAAGCCTCAATTGCAGACATACCAAAATGATTTTTTAAATCAATATAAGTAACAAATAAAATTGGCTTGGAAAAATCACACGATATGTTGAGCAACTCTAAACACAACTGACACATGACGGTTGTACAATGTAATCATACATCATCGGATCATACCTGAGCTGTTGGCGTTTGTGGTCAAAACACATGGTAAATAGGAAGGCTTGCTCACTTGTATATTTACACACACAGTGGAGCCCTGTCCACTGTTATATGTAAATATATGTAGAGACACACTAAACATGACAAACATGAATACAAAGAGTAATGCCTCAAAGACAACAACAAACCCTTGAGATAATGAAATGACATAACTACAGGACTCCTAGATGATAAAATAGTAAAGTGGCTTGCGATAAAATCATCCGTGGGTAAGGTTGGTTCATTCTAATGCTTTATCCCTCGCATGCCATGACAGAAACGCATAAGAAGTCAACATTCCTCCCTCGAAATTAACCCCTACAATTTTTTTCGCTAGGAATTAAATTGAACAGTGCTATGATGGTGCGGATTGACAGCACAAAATTACAATTCATTTCATAATTTATGATTTAACTATTATTATAACATAGATAAAGGATTTATAAATATCTAAAGTCTTACAATATTTTTTTCACGCGTTTATTTTCTATCCTATGTTGGTCTATGTATATAAATACCATGTAAAATGTTGAATAAAATCATTGGAAAATATTCAAACATCTGTGACTTTCTTATTTTCCTTCCTATCCTACACTAAAGCCCAACTTCAATCTTCCTGCACCGTCTTCGTGCCAAGAATTTCACTGTTGTTTTTGAGCACTTCATAGTTTCCTGCTTAAGGCAATATTGAATAACAAAAATAACTTGTTCATCTTAACAAGCATTCAGCTATATTTTTATCACAACACCAGATGAAGATCTTGCTCTTTTGTACCAAGAGATAGTTCATGGTAGTATAATCGCAGAAAATGTTCCACACATGCTCTCGACTCAAGAGAGCTAAATTAATAAGTGAACCAGCTTTTACTAGATACCAGCCAAAATATATATATATATATAGGCAAGTATATTAAGGTATCAATCTAACTTTCAAATGTCCAAAAAAAACCCATAAAAACAATTAAGCTGTTAGACGGAAGCCCAAAATTGATTTTGCTTTATTTTTAACACCCCCTTTTGTTCAACAGGCCTGTGTAGACTCACTACTACTAGCACTGAAATCAAACTCCTCACCACTTATCATAGAACCATATACCCCAAAAGTCTCACCTATTTGTAGAAGACCCTAAAATGGGTTAGATTTATATTTCTAACAAGAAGTAATAAAATTAGGCTCAATAATTAACACACATATATATAAATTTCCTCTCTTTTATACAAGAAGTAGAATGCCAACCAACAAGACCGTTCATTCAAGTAGTTACCCATGTATGAATTTAACACATTGTCCACCAGGCTGATGTGTGGCTTAACTCTGAGTTCCACTAAAAACTAGCATTGCAATTCTAGCCCATTTCACTGAAGAATAATAAATGAAAGTAATAAATTTACCTGAGTAGTGGCATGTGGCGAATGAATTGCTCGATCTAAAGCTGCCAAAGTTTCTAAAACCTGCAGTTGTTCAATATAATCATTTATGAGCAAGAACTCAATCTCCTAACAAACAACATGACAAAGTATAGCTACGTACCAAGACCCAAGAAGGGCCCAAAACATTATGCAACCTATGAGCAATGTTGAATAAAGTTCGCAAGGCCTAGTTCCAAGATCAGTGAGTGAAACACAAAAGTATGTGAGCAGCCAAATGTTACGAATCCATGAAACAGAAAACAAACTACAGAAAGGATTCATTACAAATGAAGGGAGGAAATTGCAAACTGCATACAAAAGCATCATCAAACCCGAAGTGCTACCTGTACATTCTTGGGAGTAAGCACAATACTATCCCTCTGATCAACCAATAATTCAGACCGCTTTGATCCAGGAGACTGCAAAAGACTGCTCAAAATCATAACCCACTGATTACGACTCCGTACCTCAAAATCATAACCCACTGAATTTTAGCCAATATAACAGCACTGCCGGTTTGAATTCTTAAATGCTACACTAATAACCATTAAGCAGAGTATCACAACCCACTGATTACGACTCCGTACCTCTTTTTTTCTGTTTCAACAGGAAAATTAATTGTAAATTTGCAAAGGGAAGCCAGAAATGAGTTCAGAGGTTCCACTGCTCGGAGAATACCACATGCCTGTTATTCACCATATCAAGTGTCAACAAATAAAAATCTAAAGTTAATAATCCATCATTCATGTAATCACTAAATAAGAATGCAGAACCACAACTGGGTCACCTGAGTGAATGCCTGATATCCCTTGAGTATTTCCAATACAATGGCTTCTCCTTGTGACCTTCAAATCATCCATTAGCAAGACATGAAGGAATATAAAAGACGATTATAGACTAACATAATGAATCATACTGAATTGGTTTTTGGTAAAAGGAAAAAAAAATAGAAAAAGGAGTGCATATTGTGTGAAAACACAAAGATAAAGCTCAAAAATAACAAAATCCTTATGAGACTTGATACTGTAAAAGAGTGTTCTACAATCCACCAAATCATATGGAGGAATCCTCAAAATCCAGGGTCATCATTTTGTTGACCTCTGTTTCCACACAACCTCTATAAATACACACACACACACATAATGCAAGCATAAAACAAACCTTGATAGCACAAGGGATAAAGCATCAAGTATTGTCAACCACAGAGAGTCCACCATTGAATAGCAAAGAACTGCAGTCTTCCCAGTCCAGTTCACTGGTGCATCATTATCACATCTAGGGGATTCAAGCTGATTGGACAACAACAAAGCAAAAAATTAAGATAACTTATAGAGGTAGGAGAGAGGGGACAATCATAAAGAATTATGAAATTACCTCCCCAATATCCATGGCTTCATCTGTTAAAGTTGCTACAGTGAAGACAACCCCTAACAGACCTTCAACAGCCAAAGTTATGGCATGCGCTTCACTGGCAACTAAGACTGCAGCATTGGAAGCATCATTATCCAGACTCCATTCGACACCTACAACAGAAAAAAATTCTTATATGTTACACAAAATCATAGCATGCGAAAAGGTGAGCATGTTGTCAAATTTATTTTTCATCTTAACAACCACCATTCATGTTTATACAATTATGATGACCGTTACAAATGAAAGACAATGTTCTTTTAAGCAATACTTACTTGGACTTTTTTGTTTAAAGATTAAGCAGTTCAGAAAATTTTCAAGACCCTGAACACTTGAAATAGTTCTAATTTCTATCTGGAAGAACATAACCATGCGTGTTCATGCCTATTTGTTCACATTCTCATTTTCTGCCTTTTCCTATTACAACTTGCAGTTTGAGTAGCTCAGGTGATTGACAAAATAATGAAGGGCTTTCTTGGGTCTAAAGATGGGACCTGGAGGATAGGAGCAGATGACCAATATCTTATCAGTTGGAAGGATTGTTGCAGAACTACAGAGAAATTGGAAGTTAAAATTCATGTTTTTAACAACTAAATGAAGCAGATAAAGATCACAAATATGTAGGTATACAAGTTGTCAAATTATACAGAACAGACAGAACAAATGAACGCTCCTTTAGGATTATTGCCAAACGTATCATTCCCGTTCTAACATAAAGTTGAGACTTTTTTTGGGAAGAACTATTTAGGATTTAACAAAGAGATTAAGATGTCACAACATAATTGTTCAACCTCAATATAAAAATCATCACGTTGTTTTTTTTCTTATCCGAGGGACAGATCCCAAAATCAACTAAGATTAAACAGAGGGGACCACTGCACCAAGGACAGGTATAGTCTCATACAACACCATTTGCACTAATGATGCCACACCGAGTTCAGCAATGAAAATCAATACCTTTGGCTTTGCTACTAAACATCCCTGCAACGGCTGCTAGGCTCTCCTCACTTGTTTCTTGAACCTAGAGAACACAGAACCTCCACTAAGCACAAAAATATTTTCAAATCTAGGCAACCGAGAAATACTGCCAAATCTTCAAGACATTATATGCATGATAACTAGAAGCCTCTTCAGAAAATGCGTTGACAGTAGTGAAAGGATCTTAATATACATAATTGAGGCAGGGAGAACCAACGCAATTTGATTAAGCTCAGGTCAAGATAGCACGCCATATTCAGAGGAAAAACAAGGATGGCGAATTTGATGATATCATTGCAGAGTTTATTCCATGCTACATCCACAAAGTATGAGTGGAATTGAGTTAAAGGATATGTTGTCAACATCTACCTGTAAATTTGAAACAACTCTAGCAAGAGCTTTGACCATACCCTCCACAACATTTGTGTTCTTGGGATGCCTACATTTCAGTTAATTGCAGTAGTAAATACATATGTTATGAATGTAGAACCAGTTCATTTTATCAACACCACTACAGCAGAAAAATGTCAGAATTTGCTATTGTCTGATGAGAAATCCAATGAGGAAAAAACAATTAGATATTGTCCTAAATTTCGACAAATTAGCAATGCATCAAGGGACTCTTGAGAACTGAAGTTTCAAAACCCATTTTAAAGCTAACAAAAAATTAAACATATATCTTAGTTTCAAACGCAAAACCGAAAAGTGAATTGCATGTCTTACTTAAAGAAAGAGAACTATTCAAAAGCCTAACTATATCAATTCTTAGCATGCAGCAAAAACCAAAACTGATTTTTTTTCCCTCTCCATGCATTTAATGAGGCATGATCTGATTTTGTAGCTGATCAGAACTTTGAAGATAATATGATTCCAAAGTCAAACAATTCCCTTTTCAACCCCCATGTGTCTATTTCTTTCATTGCAATACCATGCTACAGCTGCAGAGAACCAAGGGCCCTCCTACACACACACACACACATCAAGTAAGCAAATCTCACCAATCACTCTGCATGTCCACCCACTCATTTTGGCAAACGTTTGCGAGTTTCAGAATATGCATATCAATAACTATGATTTACTTCCATTTACACGTTTTCTTTTTAGAATATGATTTTCCAAATTCAATATAACACTGAATCCCTTAAGTCTGAAATGGAGACATTAAGAAATGGCATATCCTGCTATGGTAAAAGTGAAGATATGCTATTCGGACAGAGTAAGCAAATACTTAACAGGTGTATAAATAGTCTATCGCCTTGTTTATGCCATCAGGTGGAGCGCATGAGCAAGAAACAAGGGAGGAAATTGAACAGCATTATGCATAATACCATTGAATAAGAAGATATTTAGCTCACATGTCAAAATTTTGGAAAAGAATCCGCAGTGTCCATGCCTCCACACAGAAACCCTACACATATACCGGCTCGCTACATTAAATATTTACAGAGGAAATTAATGTCTCAAGCCAAATAAATTCAAAAAGTATTTTCGTGTTCATCTACATTACCCTCAAGATTTCAAGAACAAGAATGCGATGCCATAATGGCAAGTCAAGAAAAGTAACCTTCAGTAACATACTGAGAAATACCTGCACCAAGGTGAAAAAATTTGATATGTTTGAATTTGCAACCAATCAAATTGTAAAACTATTAATAAAAAGGGCCGTTGCTGAATAATTTAACAATTATTGGAATATCATGAGCTGACTAGAAGAGCATGGGAATAGAAAATTTACCTCACATTCGGTGACAAGGGATGAACTGTAAAGCCTAATTATATGAGCAACTGACCGCAAGACCAAACGACGAAAGCTGGGTTCACCAGCTTCTCCTTCAAGCTGATCAGATATTACAGAATTATGGCGAAGAAAACTCCTTTTTAACTCAATTGAACAAAAGTTCCAAATACAAAACAGTCACAAGGGGATCAACTACCTCAGTATTGGTACGAAGTGAAGTCATCAAAAGTGAACATATCTTTCGTCGTAAAATCTGTCATTTCTTTTAACAATTATATCCAAAATAACATAACAACAAACATGCTAGCAGTAAGAACACTCTGAATTGAGATAAAAAGAATCACCTGTTCATAAGGTAGCAATGTCCTGAAAACAGCCACATAATTGGACAAAACAAACCTATAGAGGGTTGCCCAATTAATCATAGTGAAAAGCATTAGAAAAGTGATATGGTGACTTAATAGCAAATGATCGTCATTGACCAACTTGGTGATGACTGTTCAAAAGCATTATTTACAGTGACAAAATCTGTTGGTGGACCTAGGGCCTATATCAGGTCCAATGTCCTATTTGCTTCACAAGTTTGACGTATTTCCGTCTTAAAACATGATAGCATTGTATGGCATGATGTGAAGTAAAAATGACAAAAAATATAAAGATAGAGAACAAGAATATGCCTTAACCAGGAGAAAAGCTAAACAGAAAAACCAAAGGCAATGACACGGATTCATTTTGCCTTGATGACTTCAGCAATGAGCTGTTTTATATTATTATGAAGATGATGATGATGATGATGATGCTTGAATAGTTAATATACATGTCAAATATTATCAGAATAATTCAAATTTATTTATTTTCAACTTATCTAGCATATTTTCAGTTTCTTTCTTATTTTGACACCTTCTTCCACTCAGGTAAGCTCATTTCTAGCACTCTTGAAATAGCTTTTAATACATGACATTAGTGGAAACCAGTGAAACTAATCCTAGGCAGCCAATCAAGAGCACACCACACCAAATTTCATGAAGAAAAAACCACAACCTGCCCAAAAAAAATTCTTACTCAAGTATATCAAGTGCAAACGCCCTCTGAAGAATATTAGCACGTAACCAAATTGCCTGTAGGATGATTGCCAATTTAGTGATGTAGGAAATAGCATAAAATAAATATCAATCCATTTCACTGGCTGCTAGAAATAGACAAACACGAACACCTAAATTAGTTTCTAAGTACCTATGGTCAAAAAAGACAACAAGCTAGAGCTACTTTAACACAAATAAGTAGTTTCAAATAAGCACATACAGATCCACCTGCGGCAAGAGATGTCAGGTCTTCAAGCAACCGAAGCCCAAGTTTTCCCGTTTCAGTTAAAGTCTCCCTCTTAGATGGTGACCCTCCAAAAACAGATTCGTGATAGAAAGAGCTGCGCACAATTATCTTCACAGCATAAGTTTGGATCTAGAAATCAATTTGAGACAACAAGGCCTAAAATGCCGACAAACATCCACTACAATAAAAAGCAAATAAAACAGAAATAAGAGTGATCTGGATTCCCTCCATTAAGGGTTTGGGGGAACATACTCTGACAAATTGATGCTGCGGTTAACATCACCAGTAACAGAGCTTGTACGAGAAAGCTGACTTCCAAAACCATATTTGCCAGCAGGAAGAGACTCAGCCAAAACCACACGATCAAAAATTAAGGCCACAGCTTGCCTAAAGGTAGCTGCAGCAGTACTGCATAACAATTGCAAAAGAACATGTATAGACACACAAGAAATTAATATCTCCACGAATGCAAGGCAACTGATGTAGAATATAATATTAATAACAAATGACTACATTAAGAAAAGTTTGCCGATGCTCAATATAATATCTCTTACTTCCGCACGCTATCAAAAGATCGTGAGTTTTCGAGAAGCCTAAGACAGATACCAAGAGCTTGGGCCATTGTATCCTGAAATTAAAAATTAAAGTGGCTTGGAAACTGCTAAGTAATACAATAAAAGAGGCTAGTCAATAACACAACTGGATGTAAACGGGCTACTCAAGAGGAAATAAAATTGTATTGAGCAGACTGCTTTGAGTGGAAACAAGTCAGCCACATGGTGATTCCAAACCACAAACTTTTCAAATATATCTTTCAAAAAAGTAATCATTAATGGGGAAAAAATTAAGAGATAATGCGACATTATGATATCAGAGATTATGATATCTGATCCATATCCTCCTTTCATCGGTCTTTTCAGTGACTGCTCAATGACTCGGGTGTTTCCTCAAACTGCTTGACATCTTCGACGTTGTCTCTCCAATATTTCATATCCCAAATACTCATTGCAGCTAACAAATTCATTCTAAGAATACGGACAAAAATATATTATCAACCATTGTAGGCAGATGATCCATCTTTTGACAGCAGTGACACTACAGATGCATGAAGTAGATTGTACAGAAGGCAATGTATGATGTTATACAATTAACTAGCATTGCAAATGAGTATAATGCAGAATATTCAAAATGCCCTATATAAATGATGAGTGAAAATAGACGGAGGAGTTCTTTTCAGCTTGAATTTTGTAGATGAAATAGCAGTTTGCTGCATATACATTACGTAATGGTATTGTGCTCGTATAAGAGCTGTATTATAGACTACAAATATGAAAGTCATTAGTCTACCTACTAATTATTAACATTAGTTACATATGGATTAAAGTTTGATTCATAATGCAAAGAATTTTCTACAGACAGTGAAGCTTCAATGTATTTCAAAATCTGTTGAAAATTCTAACAAAATTACCACAGCGATATGCCAATTTCATGTGTATTGACAGTGTATAAAATTTAGCGCTACAAGGGAATCAAATAAACATATTGCATGTTCTCTGGATTTTATATGTTGATTAGCATGTGCTGACGTTATAGGAAATTCAAATTAGATTCATAATTAAGATTACCGTTGTTCATCCATTGGTTAAGCATGTTCTTAATCAATTTGAAGACTAAGCTTTTCAAGGTGGTCAAGCTTAAATGCATCAATAGTGACAAAATGCATAATCCTCATTTAGAGATACTACTTTTGAGTCCGTTCTACTTATAAGCAAGCTTCTAGCTATAATATAGCTTCTACTTTCTATATAGCAAATGCACAATGTTCACTAGCTGAAGATTACCTCATTTTCAGGGAGTAAACGTGACTGGAATATTATTGATATGGTCTGCAGGGTCTTGAGCTGAACGCCCTCATCTACCATTTCAGCATGCTGCAGAGGGGAACAATTTTTGGCAGACCACAAAGGCACAAGTCAGATTTCCCACAATGGTGGAGAGTGTTGTCATGTCTTGGCTTTTGCATAAATCAATGATAACAAGACTCATCAAAGTAACAGGAGTAACGAAAGCACCAAGGATCAATGTTCGTGCAAACACAGCTAGGCCACAATATGATCATGGCAGCATAGATGATAAGGCCAGAGAATACAAGCAAAAGCAAGATCCAACTGAAAGGATTGAAAATTTGAAGCCATAACGTGTACTGAATACTTCTCTAGACTTACGTCCTTCAGTGTGGATAATATCTCTTTGAGGGAAGATGGAGAAACCGCATCATGAGATATGAGTTTCTGCAGACATGAGAGTCCAATAATGCTAAGCTTAACTGTTCTCACGTCACATGCCATCAAAAATATTCTCAATATGTCCTCATTATGTGCGATTTCACTGGGATTTGACAAAGAACGAAGCTGCAAGTAGATGATAATAAGAAATGTAAGCAAATCATACTTGAGTCCTTTTATTTTTAGAAAATGACGTAATGAGCAAAAAATAGTCTCTTTGACAACTTCAGCTTTGTACTACCCATCTGGAACTAACAAAATATATACATGATGCTGTCAAACAATAATTCGTATGCCAAGCACTTTTTGTCTGGTGTCTTTTCGCGCGCTTGGATATTTATCTAAGCATCGCTCGAATTTTTGCTTGAATGACAACCACATTACATTTTCTTCAATTCCTGAGCACCAAAAATCCAGCATTAAGGTCACTTGAAACTAAATCGCGCAGTTCAATGACACCATTTGAGTAAAGGTCGTGCTCCTAACGAGTGATAATGAGTGTCTGAGTTTTCACATTTCTCTTTCCTTTATTTCAATCTCTAAATGACCAAAAATGCGGCGCAAAACTTCCTTTCTGAAAAACTACATCTAAACACAGAAGTTCGGATGTTATAGCGGCTACTTGCTGATGCATTCAGGAGCATGTAACATGAGATTAAAAAATTATACAGAAATTAATATATAGCATTGAGTGATAACCTTAAGAATTGCATGCTCAGCGCCGTCTTTAACAGCAGGATACCGACGGCGAGCTTCTGCAGAAAGAGCGCGAAGGTCAGATTCCAAGACCGCCATGAAAGCCATCTCGGAAATTCTCACTTCCTAAGTTCGCCGATGGCGAGTACTCCGCTATGCCTTAGAACAAATTACGAGGAGCAACGATCAGTTTAGAAGGAGCATCACCGCAGAGATGAGTGGGGAACAGTGAATTGCCCATGGATCTGGAGTGCGGAAGCCAGACATGGATTCTCTGCAGGTCGCTCGTTTACACCGTTTAGGACGGTGATCGATCACGTAGAGAGCAATTTTGGGCTTCATTAATTGGGTTGATGGTATAAGGCCGCCCAAAAGGCTTGGGTTTGGGCGTACATGGAGACTTAAATCCAGTGTCATTTACCCTAAGCACAGCCTCTGAGTGTCTGTCCCCAAAACAAAATACCCTGACGAGGGGTCCAGGCCGAAGATACCTTTGTGAGAGAATGCGACCGACTTTCGGGAACAAATTGGGCCGAGACCCAAAAAGGAAACCCCAATTACTGATCCAGGACGAAACCCTAATTACAGATCATGTCGGCGGAAACTACCCAATTAAAGAGAATGATCAATTAAGAGATGGGCGGCCCAACCTTTATTTTTTAAGTCTGACCAACGAAAAAATCAAAAATTCATCTGTGTATATTTTTCCCGCCGCCGCATTTATAAATTTTATATTTTAAAAAATTATACAAACTATTATATAAACCAAAGATAATAATGTTTTATTCACTAGTAGCTCCAGTCTTTAATATAAATAAAGGCTAGTTAAGTAATTTGAGTGACTAAAAAAATTAATTAAATTAATTATTTATAACAAATAGGTGTTGTCTTCCTTAGAATACCCTTACTAATTATGTGTGTTGGCTAAAGCTACTATTTAATAAAATATTTGATATGTGTAGCTATTATAATGACTGGCTTAAGAATAGATGGATGAATATAAGAAACAAAATAAATTTTGATTTTATATATTATGACTAAATTGAATTCAAACTAATTCTTATATCCAAAGTTAGAGGTAGTATTTATCAAGCATGCAGCACAACTTGTTAATTTTGTTTGTTATACAACTCGTATCATATTGCATTGATTAAAACATATAAAATCTTCCCGAAAGTATTTGAAGTTATATCTTTTGGAGAGTTTTAACTTTTAACATTAAAAGTGTGTTTAGATTGAATCAAAACCATAGTTTTAAAAGTATTTTTACAGTATACTAAATAAATATATAGAAGAATTTATCTCAGTTTGTAAAAAAATGTTTTTTAAAAACACTTATGATGCTTCCTAAACAACTCCTAAATCCCCCATCATCATTTTCATTGTTAATTCGCTAGCAGAACTTGTCATGTCAAATTAATAATAGTTGTGTGGCACCTCGCATTGATTGAAAATTTCACGTTAAGGTACACAAAACTCTTTATATTATTTACATATAGCCTCTTAATTTAAACTTAGCCTTCTTAAAATTTTAATTTCTAATACTGGCCCTTTTATATTATTAAGTTATTGACAAAAAAATGTCATGTCAAAATCTGACATGGACTAACAGATTTATGTTAAAATATATAAAACCTCGTCTGCTTGACTGCATATATAAGCCCTCAGTATTTAAAAATTTAAATCTAACCTTCTGTTCTGATTTTTAACATGAAACCTCCAGTCAGTAGTTTTGTTATTGAGCCAAGCGATCATGTCAGACTAATGACAACGACGTCGTTTTCTTTTTTGGCGTGAAAAAGCTATTTTAACAGCCCACTTCTGTTGTTTTGCTCCAACCAGGCAAAGCGATTAGCGATCGAGGGCATCGTGACATTTTATTTGGAGGGTGTTTGAGTAAAATCAAAATTATGGTTTCAGAAATGCTTTTACGGCATACGAGTAAAATATATAAAAAAGTCTGTCTCTCAATTTGCGAAAAAGTACTTTTGAAAAGTGATTATTGGGGTATCCAAACACCTCATTGATCGTGTATATGACTATAGCCACACGGGAATAAATGTCGACACTGAAAAGAAAACTAACCCAAAAGAAAAGGTATTCTATAAACTAATAAACTACTTTAAGTAAATTAAATATGTTAGTAAAATCAATTATGGTTAATCTAATTTTTTATCCCTTCATAAAATTAGTCATGGTTAATATAATTTTTGATTCGCTAAATTCACTCTCATTTTAATTTTGGTCCTTCAAGTTTCAGGTCATAGGTCTTGGTTATTTAGGTTTCTTTTTATTTAAAACATTGGTCCCTGTCATTCAATAAAAATTTGAAATGTTTTGCTCATTGAAGAACCAAAACCAAAATGAAGACTAAATTGAGGGACGAGGATTATATTAATCCAATTAGTTAATGTAATACTCCTCCGATCCTAAATACAAGACCCTTATATATACTAGCATAAGAGTATTATATTTAGGATTAGAAAAGTATATTTTTTTTCTAAATCGTCATAAGATCTTTCTTTATTTCTTCCCTTCCCCTCCTAATTAATTATTATCGGAAAAATATCAATAAAGTTAATTTGTGAAAAATTTGATAAATATATAAAATAAGTTGTACATGTTAACTTCCCAATTAAGTTTTATATTAAGCACAAAAATCGTATGTTTTTTGCTGCCTTGAAATTACAATTGCCGGTGCCTAAACAGGTGGAAGGGATTAGATTGCAATCTGCCTGAAGAGTTAGAAAAGCAGGTAAAAATTCAAGAACTAAAGGACAATAAATACAAATTCTGAAATAAAAAATAGAATAAAAGGGCTGAGTGTTAACGGCAAAATCCCCGTTTAATGAAAGCATAGGGAAATTTTTATATATGCAAATCCATTCTACTAAATTTTGGTACAATAAACTAATAAAAACGTCATATATTCAAAATTCATCAAATATTTTTTCAGCCGTGTGCACTAACACGAATACACGATTATTTGTTAATTTATTAACAAATAGTTGGTACCGTGATGTAAGACCCGCTTGATTTTTCTGTCTTGAGGTCGAGTCTTATGGGAGATATTTCCGACATTTCTTAATAAGATTTAAAAAAAGTAACAGACATGAGATGATAATATTAAAAAAGAAAAAGATGATTTTTTTTTTTTTAAAGTGTTGTATACAGGTGATTAAGAAACGAAAAGGAGTACAGAACATGACACAGGTCAGGTGAGTGGTTATGATGATCCCCAGAGACACATACGCACGATATAAGCAGAGCAATGTTAACAGCTCCCGGGTGACAAACTAAAAAATAAAAAAACCGTAAAAACCATAAAACACACGAGCTAATTTGGTTGCCCATGAATTTGCCAGTCACTACAAGTGAGACATGATGATGCTGGGATCTTGACTACTGTTCTTATAACTGCCAAGCATGTTGTCCAACTCTCTGGCAAACCTGTTCATAGCCTTGGGTGGCAAGCACATAAGAACAACTCTGCCATCCTCTCCTTTATTATTGGTAGATCCAACAGAGAAACTCACTCCAGGAAGTGGCCCAAGGCCAGCCTCAGCCAGACCAGCATACACAGCCTTGCCCCACCCAAAATTAACATTTCTAAAGCCAACACGCGACAAGTCTGATATCATCCACGATCTCTCTGATGTAAAACAAGGTCGTCCTCTTGTCACCAAAAGATCAGCCATGGAGTGCACATACTCTTCATTCACTTCAGCCTTGGCTTTTTTCACTAACTCCAAGGCATATCCCAATGGACTCTCACAAAGTTTCCCCGCAGTGGCAACTGCAGCTGGATACACAAAGGCATTACCATAATAACCAGTAGGTATTGGAGGGTTAAACCTACCTCGGCCATAACGTGCATTTACGATGAGCAACGCGCGAACATCATCGTCTGGATCTAGCTGCAGAGCCTTAGTGCGGCAACGCCAGAGACAAGCTGTGAGGACCTCAAATGTTGTAGATTGCCTAAGGTGACGAGGAGTGAGACGTCGAATGGCAGATATCTCAGTTGGCCCAAAGAAGAAAGATTGATGGGCTATGTCTGTTAAGGGAATGGTGGCGCCAGCCACTTCCTCGAACTCATGATGGGTGCAAGTAACACGTGGCGGGTTCCTTGCACTTAGGATCTCTCTGTGCCAGACAGGAAGAATGGAGGGTTCACTTTCCCCGTTAGCTATTTCAGCCAGAGCATTCATGAACTGGAAAATACCTGGTCCGTCGGTCACGGTGTGATTCATGCGAACGGCGAATACAAAACCTCCACACCTGAGACGTGTTACCTGCGGTTTATAAACTTCTCTTAGCATGTCTTGATATATAGAAAATTGTTAGGTAAAGGAAATAACAGAAGACCTGTATAAGTAAGAGGGGACAATGAAGGATTCCTTCAGAACCAGGAACATTGTAAAGGAGGTCATTGAAGCATGGAAATGGAGGTTTAAGATTGTCACCAAACTGAGCAAGGGTTACATCTGCATCAGCTTCAATAAAAAGAACGCCTTTTCCATTACACTCGACAAAGAGTTTGCGGCCAACACCTTCCCTGAGCCTACCTGCAAAGGGGTAGTAAAATACCAGTGTCTGAGCTAATGCGTCTCTGATGACTTTGACGGGGTCCTTCCCCGCCATTGAAGCCTCGTGACGGTAGAAATGTACCAGTGGAACATGGGCGCGTAAGCTGTCTTGGTCGTCCAAGTCAGACAGTAGCTTTAACTCACGAGGAGTAGGCTTTGCTGGACCTACAAGCTCTGGTTGGTGCCTCCTTACAGTAAAATTGAGACGAGAGGAAGTCGGCACAATCATAATTAATGTCTGCTTGGAAGAAAGTGGAGAATTCAACAAAAGGGAAAGGTCTTAATTTGACGTGATCTGAGTTTTCGTTTGTAGCTTGTATTTATAGTGGGACGAGTGACTGTTCAGCAGCGAGGTTTCCTTAGGATTTAAAAAAATTCCGTGCGCCCCAGACATACTGCTATGCCAACTGAAACAAACCTATCAGCCGCAGAAATTAGATGCTACAATATTACTGCCCTAACAACGCAACATACTGTAAGACAAAATCAAATTTGACTAGCTCTTCACCGTATTTAAATTCTTTTTAATATACATGCGTGTGCAAAATCAATTTCGACTTCTCATTTCAACATGTAATGTCATACTTTCCAAGTTTTATTGCTGATCAATGTAAGTTGCTTTCTGGCACTATTATTGGTACACGAACATAATTTTGACGGTCATTCTGCCTAATAAAACGGGATCACCTGTTGGATTCGTTCTTTGCCTGGACTGAGGTTTCACAATTGTTGTGATCTGCCCACAGTAACATCGTTGGTTTATAGGATTAGCTGGGTAGGTGATTATTGATATAAAATATGGTATTTAATTAAGATAATCGTTTCTCAACCCGCCTGGCCTAGATGAGCCTTCGTTGAATCTGATATCTGATATGTGCAGCGGGGACACCTAGCAAGTGGTAGAGTAGACTATTAGTCACTGTTTTTTGGGCCCCGCAGTAGACTGCTCTAATTTTGGGAGAATCCCAAAACAATATCCTTAAATTTTAAAATTTCATATCAGTTTTTTTTTATTATTTAATAACAATTCATAATATTTAAAAAGTAAATAATAATATATTTTTATAGTAATTTCTGATTGATTTTTTCTAAAGAATTTTCTTAATATTTAAAAAGTAAATAACAAATAGCTTTGCCAAAATGTGACTACCTGTTGGTTTCGCTTCTTCCTTGGACCGAGGGTTCACGATTGCTGAGCCGGAGGCTCACAGAGTTGCTGTTACATTTACATCATCCTCGGTCAATAGTAACAAATCTTAGGAAAAAAGACCCAAATAAAAAAATCTGGAAATTATGAAATTCCAACTTAGACACATTATACTTCAAAATCTAATAGCATATGATCTTGTATTTTACAAATAAAATTAAATGATTAAAAATTTTTATTTTAAACTTGTTATTGTTAGTATATTTTTTTTCATTTATTATTCGATATTGTCATTGTAGTCCATAACTTGTTAATAAATAATTTGTTATTATCACCATATTTCTTGTCATTTATTATTGTCAGTTCACGACTTGTTAATAAATTTTTGAAATAACAGCCTTTTAGTTACTTAATTACATTTGCAAAATATCGTATAAAGCACCACTTATGTGCCTGAATTGGGATTTCACAGTTTTCAGGTTCTTTTTTTTCTCATTTTTTCCAGAATTTATTTTATCAGAACACGATTTGTATAATTTTATGTTATTATCTACTTTTTTATTGTGTTAACTGTTATAAATTATATATACTAATTTATATTATGATATTAGAAAGCGATTATAGATATCAACAAAATCTAATAAATACGCAAAACCACATACTAAATTTATTTGTTTTTTAATCGAACATACTGTATTGTATCGTGTAATTATTAATAAAAAAAATCTAAAATTTGTTGTCCCTGCTAGTAATTTTCCTTGAGGTGGGGCATTAATAACGTGGCTCGGCTGAAGGCTACTCTGACCTGATGGAATTACTATCTCTATTCTTGAGATAAGATCTTATTTAATTTTTATATTGGTTCTAAATATAAGAACTCATGTCATTTTATCTCTTATATTTATTTATCTTTTTCCAAAATAATTATTCTAATAATAGTAGTTCTTGCTTATAAACCTGATTAGCAAGGATATTTTAAGAAAGATAACACTTATTTATTACAAATAACTAACTTAACTTATTTTTTTAATCTACTCAAAATAATCAACTAACTCTATATTTAGGACCGGAGGTAGTACATCACAAGCATATCCGGCCAAAAAAAAAAACTACAAGAATAGGAGGACCAGCTGTCATCTTGTAAAGGGTTGCGTTAGGGGTATGCATGAACCAAACTGGACTGGGTTTGTTATCAACCTGAAGTTTGGTCCAGTAAAAACCTCAGGCTGAAAAAGACAACCCGAGGTCTGGTCCAGTCCAGTACTAACCCGTTGTTGGGTTAGATTGAACTTAGTCCTCTGGACTGCTTGGACTCTAGGATCTAAATTTAATTTTTCTAATAAAAAAAATTTCTTCAATAAGAAGGAAGATCGTAACTTACTATATAAAATTTTGCATATATTTTAATCCAAAGTTCATCAATTTTGATCACTCCCTTTTAATTTTCCAATAATGTCATGTTTTATTAATTAATCCTCATTAATATAGATCTTATATTGTAGAAAATATATACATATGCTCATTATTTAGGAATTTAATAGATAAATCTTGATTATTTGAATAGACAAAAAACTTATATAGAAAAATTAAATAAAATTAAAATTATATAAATGTTAATTTTAAAAAAACCAGGTTAGACTGGACTGGACTAACTAGTCTGAGAGGCTAGTCTCTGGTCCAATCTAGCTTGATAAGACCAGTCCGATCCAGCCTTGTTTCGAGTCAATTTTTTCTAAACCGAATTATACCGAATCACCAAGTTTTTGCACAGTCCTAGGCTATGTAATAAACTAAACTGATAATCTATTTTTGCTAAGATGATGACATGCGTTGTCGAATACTATTATTAAGACTCCACAACAAATCTTGCACTTTAGACGACATCTTGCGCATAGCTTGAGCTAAAATTTGCAGCTATCAATATTTCGATTGACCATGATGATGATTTGGCCGTGGGCTATGTTATTTCTGGTTTGGACATTCTGCACCTAAAAGTTCATTTGAGAAACCAACTTTCCGTAAATTGTTTTATTTTTAAAATTTAGTCCCAAAAATTCCTTTTGTCATATTTATCATTTGAGAGTATTAATTGGAGAGTGTTAATTTGTTTCAACGATCTTATGCTACTTCTGAGTTCTGCCATAGATTTGAATTTTTTAATAATGACTGTAAAAAAAATGTTAGATCGAGCAGGATCTATATAACACTGAGGCGAATTGCAAGGAATTTATTTAGTTTTAACATCGTCCTTGCACTTATATTTGGCCAAAATCCAACATTGCTGCACTTATGTACTGTAAAATATAAATTAAATTCTGACGAAGATTGTAACATGTCCATTCCTTCTGACCCACTTCATTACAATACTTCACGCATAAATTATAATATAAAAACATGTCCCGAAAATCAACGAAGTTGAAAATAAACCCAAACTAAGAGACGACGGACCAAGAGTATTCCTTGCATAGTCCGATTGGCGATAATTCGCTATAACTACAGGCAAGACATGATAAATTTAGAATCTCGAACATTATCGTTGTGGCTGCTAAGCATGTTATCTATCTCTCTGGCGAAAATCTCCATCGATTTGCGCGGCAAGCAAAGTAGTGCTGTTATGCCTTCTTCCCCTTTAGCATTCTTACATGCAACGAAAAAGCTTACTCCAGGAAACGACCCAGCCCCAGCCATCGCTGGTCCAGCGTATATCGCCTTGCCCCATCCAAAATCTATATCTCTCAACCCAGAACGTGTTAAATTCGACACGATCCATGACCTTACCGGGTTAAAGCAAGGCCGTCCTCTGATCACCATAAGATCTGCCACGGATCGTATATACTCTACCGTTGCCTCACCTTTCGCCTTTTTGACCAACTCTAGGGCATACACAAGTGGACTTCTCGTAAGCTTATTCGCAGTGGTAACAGCGGCGGGGTACACAAAGCCATTACCGTAATAGCCAATCGGCAACAGTGGCGGGTTTGTTTTGCCTCTAACATTGCTAATGCACATTAGGCGAATCTCCTGGTCTGGTTCTAGCTGTAATGATATGGTGCGACAGCGCCAGAGGAATGCTGTGAACGCCTCAAACACAGTGTATTGACCATGGTATTCAGAAAACAGTTGACGGATGGCCTTTAACTTGTCAGGTCCAAAGAAGAAAGAGCTTTGGACCATAGCTTCCGGCATTTTTGCTTCTGTATCATCAGGCACTTCCGTGTACTCATGATGGGTGCATGTAACGCGAGGTGGGTCCCTTGCGTTTAGTAGCTCTCTACACCAAACTGGGGTAACTGAAGGCTCACTAGCACTCCTGGCAATCTCCGCTAAGGCTCCAAAGAATTGAGCTATACCATGACCATCCCACATGGTGTGGTTGAAGAAGTAGGCTAAAACGAAACCACCGCACTTGAGACGTGTAACCTACGATTATAAGGGGGGGGAAACATTATTAGCATGCTTGTGGAAATGCACGTAGCAATCAAGGTGCTTCTTGATCGAAAGCTGTTGGACACGGTCTTACAAATTAATAAGAAATAGAAATAGATAGTTAGATATATGCTGTATATGGACCTGAACAACTAAGGGAGGACAATTAATGATTCCTTCCAAGCCTGGAACATTATAAAGGAGCTCTTCAAAGCATGGAAATGGAGGTTGAATAGGGTCGCCGAATTGGTGAATGGTGACATCTGCGTCAGCTTCAATGAAGACGACCCCTTCCTCGTTACAATCTACCATAAGTTTGCGGCCAGGACCTTCCCTAAGCCGACCTGCGAGTGGATAGTAAAAGACTAGGGCTTGAGCAAGCGCCTTTCTGATAAGTTGGGCGGGGTCCTTTCCTTGCATGGATTGTTCGTAAGGATAAAAGAATGCCGCTGGAATTCGACATCGAAGACCATCCTGGTCATCTATGTCGGAAAGTAGCTTAAATTCATGGGGGGTGGACTTGGCGGGAGTAATTAGCTCTGGTTGGCGTCTCCTCACCGTAAACATTAGATCCGAAACAGACGGTTGAGCCATGTTATATTGCGAGGAAAAAGAATTTATGAAGAGTGGAAAAACCAAGTGTGTTTGTTACTTTAGTCACTTGGCTGTGTGGGGGATGCGTTCCTAGACTGCGTATTTATATAATGGTGATGGGGTACTAAGCAGTAACCACTTGTTATCGCATCCATAGTAGACCCCATACCATCCATCACGTGCTAATTACTAGCCAATTTTCGTGTCGTTCCAGCGGTCTTTGCTTGCCTCCCTCATCAGAGCAGACATATGTGTGTGTGTGGTGCATGTGCATGCTTTAATTGTGTAACATATGTTGATCCATTTTTTTCGAACGAAAGGAGAACTCCACTGCGGAAACAGTCCATGCTCGCACGAAACCTTGTCCGTCGTCACTGATAGAGTCGAAAACATGTTTATGGCTGTAATTAATCCAGAACTTATGTCCAAGAGCACGATGCATGAATGGGAGCTAGGATTCATGAGTATGGTAGGATTCGGTAGGATTCGGTGGGACTCATGAGAATTATATTGATCTACTACTCTTGTCGTTTTAAATGTAAATCATTTATGATATATTTAATGTTTAATTTTAATTTTGCCCTTTTTTTTTGGGAAAATTAGTCTTTTGATTTTTATAGTTTTAACTCATTTGTAACTCAATCCTATATCTTGAGTCAATACAATTCAATTCTTATAGTTTTGATTCGGTTGTAACTCAAAAGATTAATTTTTTCTTTATTTTTTATTGGAAAGAGAAAAATAATAAAAAATATGAGAATGATTTCGAGATAGAAAGAGAAAAAACTTCGATAAAAGTACAATTAAAATTTTTTATTTATTTGATATATTTCTTGATATGTAAGAATGTATTACAATAAGTAATTTATATTAAGGGCTAGAGTGATATACGTGCTATGCTGGTGATGAAAAGGAAATAACCTTGTAATTTGGTAACATAAAAGCTTTTATGTGAATAGTAGATTGCAAATTCAATTCTACTTATAATTTTACGAAGTTGGTGTCTACTTATTTATTTTTTTCAATAGAAAACACTCTATACTGACACTTTCTTTCCCCGCTGGGACTCAAAATATTCGTCCAAACCTTAATAGTAACCCATTACTTGCATTGAGAGAAAATTAGAAAAGACAGAAAACTAGAAAGGAGAATATAAGGAGAAACAAGTTTTCTTTTACTTTGATAGGAGAGAAAACATGGGAGGAAAGAAAAGTAGAGCAAAAAAAAAAAAGTGGGCCTCATGCCTTATTTTCTCTCAAATTTTCTTTCCATATATGGAGGGATTTGGGAAAGAAAACAAAATTTTCATGACTGCCCCTATCTCTCTTCCTTTCTATATTTGTTTTCTTTTATTATATTCAAAAATTTGTTCACTTTTTATTTTTATCTTAAAACAATATTTTTATTAAATAATTTGATTTTAAAACATAATAATATGAAAATATATATAAACCAAAATTACAATATTTAATTTAATTTGATTTTAAATATGATATTTTTTATAAAAACATTTTTATCATTTAAATATTTGCTATTTTTTTCTTTCTATTTTTTCTCATCCATTAAAACAACAGGGATAATAACAACTTTCTTGTATTTTTTCCTCCTTTCACGTTTTTTTTGTGTGGGTGGAGCTGGGCCTGGCCCCCGATGTTTCAGTTGGGTTTTTTTAAGGCCGGCTTCCCCATGCATAGTGCCGGGTGGGAGAGCGTGAGCCTTACAATTGAACCTGATCTAATTTATTAGTCTGGCGACATGATATAAAGGGGACACGCGTCTTCAAATAAATGGCATCCTGTCAAGTTTAAATTTGGTGGATGTATCAATAAATTATTGATTAAGATGATAAGTAGTCTCACCTCATGAGAAGAAAAACACAAGTTCGACAAAGGTTAATCTCGAGTCTAAAATGGTTTGATTTTTAATTTTGTCCTTATTTATTTTTGAAAAAATTAATCTTTTGGTCCTTATAGTTTTAACACGTTTATAGCTTAGTCCCTATACTTTGACTTGGTACGTCTCGATTCTTATAGTTTTGATTCGGTTGTAATCCAAAAAATTAATTTTTTCTTTATTTTTCATTGGAAAGAGAAAAATAACAAAAAATATGAGAATGATTTCCAGATAGAAAGGGGAAAATTTGATAGAAGTAAAATTAAGAATGTATTGCAATAAGTAATTTATATTAAGGGCTAGAGTGATATGCGTGCTATGCTGATAAAAAGGAAATAACCTTATAATTTGGTAACATAAAAGCTTTGATGTGAATAGGAGATTGCAAATTCAATCCTGCTAGTAGTTTTATATAGTTGGTGTCTACCTTTTTTTTATTTTTTTCAACAGTAAACACTCTATACTAACATTTTCTTTTCCCGTTGTGGCTCAAAATATTCATGCAAACTTTAACAGCATGGGGCTGGTTTGTAGGCCGAAGCACACTCTCACAGTATCAAGAAACAAAAAACCGAATTGGTCATTAAACTGATTAAGGTGATGAGTTAATAGTTAGTGGGTCAAGTCAGGATTAATTCGGATCAAACTAGTTATAATTAAAATAATATTATTTCACCAAAATATACAAAAATTTTACATTTAATGATAAAAATGTAATATTTAAATAAAGGGACACGAAATATCATTTTTATCATTCCAAAACCATATCTATTTTAACATAAAATTACGAAACAATAAATAGTTAAATATTTTTACTCAGATTTTATTTGCAATACGCTGGAAATATATAGCCTTGGTGATTGAAAAATGTGAGATGCATTGGATGCGTGCGTGCAGACGAAGTCATCAATTTCTCATATTCGAATGTGAAACTTTTAGGGAAAATCACTAACAGGTCTCACAGAAGGCAATTTATTACTCTGAGGTCCCACGAAATGTCAAAATCACTGACAGGTCTCAAGGGACCTCAGAGTAATATTTTCGTTTTGTAAAATGACACTTACTGCCCCTCATATTCCAGATTCACATTTGCTCTGTCATTACGATTTACAACCTCAGCAGCGACTATTAACAACCTAATGAGAAGGCGTTAACAACCCTAGCAGTATCCGTTAACAACTTACTTTATAGAATTATATAACCTCTACATAAGAGTAAATTATAACCAAATACTATAATACAACAACTTTAACACTAAAATGGGAAGCTTTTTTATATCATTAAGAATTTTAACTAGATCCAATAGGATTATAGTAATATTTTAATGCGAATATCCATTTACAATCTCAACAACGATTATTAACAACCGAATGAAAGGGCATTAACAGCCTAAGCAGTAGCTGTTAACAACTTACTTTATAAAATTATATAACCTCTGCATAAGAGTAAATTATAACCAATAGTATAATACAACAACTTTAACACTAAAATGGAAAGCTTTTTATATCATTAAGAATTTTAACTAAATCCAATAGGATTATAGTAATATTTTAATGCGAAGATCCATTTACAACCTCAATAGCGACTATTAACAACCGAATGAGAAGGTATTAACAACCTAAGCAGTATCCGTTAACAACTTACTTTATAGAATTATATAACCTCCGCGTAAGAGTAAATTATAACCAAATAGTATAATACAACAACTTTAACACTAAAATGGGAAGCTTTTTGATATCATTAAGAATTTTAACCAAACCTAATAGGATTATAGCAACATTTTAATGCGAAAATCCATTTACAACCTCAACAGTAAGTATTAATAACCTAAGGAGAATTGTTAACAACCTTAGCAGTGTCTGTTAACAACTAACTTTATCGGATAATATAACTTCTAACTATAACTAACTAGACTATAACTAAATAGTCTTAAAGTTAATCTTATATAGTTGTTAGAGGTTATATTATCCTATAAAGTCAATTGTTAATAGATACTGCCCAGATTGTCAACAGCTCTCTTTGGGTTATTAATACTCACCATTGAGGTTGTAAATGAATCTTCGCATTAAAATATTGCTATAATCCTATTGGGTTTAGTTAAAATTCTTAATGATATAAAAAAGCTTCCTATTTTAGTGTTAAAGTTGTTGTATTATACTATTTGGTTATAATTTACTCTTATGCAGAGGTTATATAATTTTATAAAGTAAGTTGTTAACAGCTACTGCTTAGGTTGTTAATGCCCTCTCATTCGGTTGTTAATAATCGCTGTTGAGATTGTAAATGGATATTCGTATTAAAATATTACTATAATCCTATTGGATCTAGTTAAAATTCTTAATGATATCAAAAAGCTTCTCATTTTAGTGTTAAAGTTGTTGTATTATATTATTTGGTTATAATTTACTCTTATGTAGAGGATATATAATTCTATAAAGTAAGTTGTTAACGGATACTGCTAGGGTTGTTAACGCCCTCTCATTAGGTTGTTAATAGTCGCTGCTGAGGTTGTAAATCGTAATGACAGAGCAAATGTGAATCTAGAATATGAGGGGCAGTAATGTCATTTTACAAAATGAAAATATTACTCTGAGGTCTCTTGGGACCTGTCAGTAATTTTGATATTTCGTGAGACCTCAGAGTAATAAATTGCCTTCTGTGGGACCTGTTAGTGATTTTCCCAAACTTTTATACTTGATAACCTCTATTCTAATTTTTTCAGGATGAAAGATGACCTACAGATTTGACAAGATGGGAAGTAGCGTGTACAGTCTACAGGGAGAGGAGTATTTTGACTTGCCGTGTCATGATGAATAGCACTCATGCATCCCAGGATGTTTCACGTTTTATGCCTTTCTCGGCCTTCTGACTAACATCAGGTGCACTACTGCAGCACGTTTCACGCTTTTTTTTTTGGGGGAGAGGTGGGCCTGGGCCCCAATGTTTCACTTGTTTTTAAGGCCGGCTTCCGCTTTCATAGCGCCAGGAGGGGGAATATGAGCCTTACAATTGAACCTAATCTAATTTATTTGTCTAGCAACATGGTACTACGGGGACACGCGTGCTTCAAATAAATCGCATCCTGTCAAGTTTAGGTTTGGTAGATACACCAATAAATTATTAGTTGAGATAATAAATAATCTCATCCATAAAAAAAAAAAATTAAATCTTAGAAAACACACTTATTAATAAAGATTAGTCTAAGTCTAAAATGGATTGAGGATATTGTGAGTTATATTAAAAAAAAAGAAAAAGGAATACCTGCTTTTTCATCTATTTTTCTTTCTTAGAATTAACTTTTCAACATATTATCCAACTAAATTTATATCAAATTATTTTAATTTGACAGATCGGTTGAAATAAAAACCATTTTTGCAAGTGTTAGTCCAAACACACAAAACATTTGGATTCATCCTTACCATTTTTTTTTTTTAAACATTATGGTTTCACGGTGTGATTATTTTAAGTGAAAAAAGCTTGTGTTTAATTTTGATCTCTACATAATTTCCATGGACCTCTATAAGCTTCAATTGGCCATGCCAGGAACAAGTTTTTGATGAAAATAATTAGCAAATAAAATTTACTTGAAAAAATCACACGTCATAATCAGGCTGGGGCAACTGTGAACCAACACATGATGGTAATCATGCGTTAAATCATACAGCTTACAGTCCCTAATATAAAAATTTGTTTAATTTTTATTTTAGTATTAAGTATATGACATCAATCCATCTTGTCTCTTATGTTTTTTTAAAGTAGTCATTGTAATAATAATAGTTTTGGCTGATACACCTGATTAACAAAGATACTTTAAAAAAAACAATATATATTTATTACAAATAACTAACATGACTAATGTTTTCAATTTACTCAGATTAGTCAACTAACTCTAATATTCTTATATTAAGAAGCGAAGGTAATATCATAATAAAAATGCTTACTCAGCCCACTTGTATGTCTTGCGTGTATGGTGGAAGCCATTGCCATTATTTATATATAATACTATCCCTGATCTTTAATAAAAAAAATTATCATGACATTTAATTTGATTGTAAATATAACACCTTGATATGCTTTGTCTCTTATATTTATCAATCTGTTTTCAAAATAGTTCTTGTAACAGCTACACATGTTAAAAACTCAATCAAATGATAGTTATAGTCAATATACATGATTAATAACAGTATTTTAAGGAAGATAACATATAATTCTTATAAATAGTTGTCTTAATAAACTTTTTTAATTTACTCAAATTAGTCAATTAACTCTTACATAGCATTCGGTTCCTAATATATGACCTGGTTTGACTTTTATTTTGATTCTAAATATAAGACCCCAATTCACTTTATTTCTTATATTAATACACTTTTTTTCAAATATAATTATTTTAATAATAGTAGTTATAATCAATACACTTGACTGGTAAGGATATTTTAAAAAATGAAGTACTTATTTATCACAAATAACTAACTTAACTTATTTTCTTAATCTATCGAAACTAGTCAACTAATTCTTCTATTTAGAATTTGAGGTAATATTAAATATTAGAAGTAGCACAAAACACGACAAACATGAATACAAAGGGTAAACCAAGTCTCAAAAGACAATAACAAACCGTTAAGACAATGGAGTGAGACGGCAACAGGATTCCCAGGCGACGAAACAGTAAAGAGGCTTAGGGTCCGTTTGGATTAGCGATTGGAAAAGTAGCTTATTGAAAAAGTAGCTTATGGAAAAGTGAAGTTGGGTAAAAGCTAAATTGGATGAGCTGAATTGTGTTTGGATTGGAGTTCAGAAAAGCTAGATTACAAAAGTGATATTGGTAAAAGGTTGTTTGGATTATGGTTGAGTAAAAGTAAGTTTAGTTGTAAAATGACCAAAATAGATATGAGTTTTAATAAATAATGAAACATGATTAAAAAAAATGATTTCACATAATACAATAAAATTAAAATAATTTAATATGAAAAAGTCAAATTTATAGAGTGAGTTAAATTTTAACACCTTAGAGAAATCATAAAAAATATCTTAAATATAAAGTGAAGTATGAAAAAAAAACTAAATTGAGATAATATAATAAAGAAGTGAAAATCTCTTTTTAAATCATGTGACCTAAGTAGGAGTTTGATAAATTTAATAATTAAAATCAAAATTTGAGTTATTTAAATGTCCTTTTAAGATATTTTTCTTATAAAAAAAGTTGATTGAAAAATTTGGAATGAATGAATGATATCCGTAAATATACAACATTAACTTTGGTTTTCATTTTATATATGATATTGATAAATTTATACTAATATCAATTGATGATTTATATTGATGATGATTGTTAATTTATACTAATATATAATAAATTTAAATTAATTTAATATCGAGAAGTGAAACTTAATAAATAAATTAATTTTTAAAACCTTAAATTCTTTTGACTATCCTCATCAGTGTTTTGCTCGCTCTAGGAATGAATTTAAATTGATTAGCAACATGTCATCATGAAAAATACGGCAAAAGTGAGAGAGAGCTCCTGGTAAAAAAAAAACGAAAAAAGGAATACGAGGGAATAATGAATGGGGGAATAAGCTCTGACACATCAACAGTCCAATAAGCTCTTCAAAAGCTTCTCCTTCCAGCTTTTGGGAAACGCACGGTTACTTGAGCTTATGAAATATAAGCTTAATTGGATTTAAGCCTTCCAAAACGGCACTCCATTTCTCAATCGAGCTTCTGCCCAAAATAAGTGGCTTATGGACCAATTTAAGCCCTGCCAAACAGGTACTTAAGCCTTCCCAAACGGCACTCCATTTCTCAATCGGGCTTCTACCCAAAATAAGTGGCTTATGAACCAATTTAAGCCCTGCCAAACAGACGCTTAAAAATCATCCATGGGCAAGGTTAATTAGTTCATTTTGACGCTGCGCATTGCTTTTCCTACAATTCATGTACGGGGAGGTTTTTTTTTTTTTGGGCCAAAATTGTACGAGGAGTAAATTGACTTCCATAATTTTGTTCGCTGGGAATTAGATTGAACACATTGACAGCAAAAATTCACAATTTTTTTTCTGCCATTAAATATCCTCATATTGAAATTAATTATATTCAAGTCAGATGCTAAATATAGACATATCTGATAATAGAGATTTGAATCTTGATTTATTGCGTTGTAAGTACCTAGCCTATTTTAGTCTTGTTTGCCATCATGATTGAAATCACTTATAAGCACATTTCATGTAAGTTGAGGCAAAACTCTGCTCATATATTTATCTTGTACAATAGAGATTTGAAATCAATTATATTCAAGTCAGATGCTAAATATAGACATCTCTGATAATAGATATTTGAATCCTGATTTGTTGCGTTGTAAGTATCTAGCCTATTTTAGTCTTGTTTGCCATCACGATTGGAATCACTTATAAGCATATTTCATGTGAGTTGAGGCAAAACTCCGCTCATATGATTTGAAATCAATTATATTCAAGTCAGATGCTAAATATAAACATCTCTTATAATAGAGATTTGAATCTTGACTTGTTGTGTTGTAAGTACCTAGTCTATTTTGGCCTTATTTGTCATCACGATTGAAATTATTTATAAGCACATTTTACGTAAGTTGAGACAAAGCTCCTATCATATATTTACTTGGTATTTCGTAAATTATGATTAAAAAACTACTTATAAACTGTTTCAAATTAACATTTTATTAGGCCAACCTCCATTGGTCACCCGACTCACCTCATATAATGCACATCCGTCGCCCGTAACAATCGTATAAATCGGCTGAAAAAGAAAAGAGCGCCAACGAGGCTTTTCCAAATAAAAGCTACCCGCAGGCCAAAAAAAAAAGAAGAAGAAGAAGAAGAAAAGTGTGTTTGAAGACGGGCCTACGGGGCTGATAGCAGCATCGATTAAAATTCACTGTATCCGATTATGTGCTATGGTTTTTTTACCTCTTCATTTTCTGTCCCTGAATAGGCCATTGCCCATCGGATTCCATTAGATATTGTTACTAGTACGCAATTCGACTGTATGGATGGAGCTCTATCTAACAACTTCACCTCAACGATTAGTGTTATGAACGGGGCCGAGAATGGGTTTTATGATTTATCAAAGTGGGGGAAAAAGCATGAATGATTAAAAATTATAACACAGGATATATAATTCAGAAGCGAAAGTGTCATTTAAGAAGGACAAGGAGAAGGCGAGTGCTCCGTCACGGTCTCGGTGAATATTCATATTTTAGATTTTAGAAGTATTTTGAGCCCGACAGTATCTCAAATAAGATTACTTTCAATAAGAAGATACATATACTTTAGCAAAAAAAAAAAAAAGTATATTGGGCACGACTGATAACGTTGCTAAATCTGCACCTGTGTTTTTTTTGACTTATTTAAAGGTGGAATTATCCGTCTTTTATAGATTTGACGCGCAAGATGAAGCCATCATTTGTTTATTATTCTGCCCTATTTAAATTCTATTTGTACCGACTTAACTTTCATATAAATTCAGATGTGCGACTATGTGGACTATTTCACGATCACAACGGCACAAATTCACACGAGTTGCGGATAGTATTATTTGTTATGAATTTTATATTTTATTATACTTGATGTCAATACACTGATTATAATATCATATTGGTAGATGGTAAAGTTCTGAATATTAATAACGATTAGTGTGTGGTATAAGGGACCACATCATACCGCTAATTTTAAAAATTCAAATACTTCAACCGGTAACGCAAGCTTCTCACGCAAGTTTATCAGTTTCAATAGCTACCTCACTTAAACCTGACTGGCATTTTGCAACACGCTTCCTGAATCTGCGTCACTTAAATAGGCGGAGCAGTTCTGAAGAAGAATGTGTTAAAAAAAAAAAAAAAAAAGAGGCGGCCTGCCGGGAGAAGATTTACTCACATCCAAAACATGGATGGATTCAGCACCGAGTGCTTCGATCCCTCGAGGGTATTCATGCAACTGTCACAGGGATATAAGTCAAAATGGTTCACACTGCATCTGACGAATCTCGTTCAAGCTCTACTATTTTGATCGAATGTCATGACAGAAACGCATAAAAAGTCAACACTCCTCCCTCGGGTTTTCCTCTCCCTGGCCTTGGACTTCCGACCCGGCGAAGATGAATAACAAAAGAAGTATCTACTTGAACCGAATTCTGTTTAAATAGAAACTAAATCATAGTTTTAAAAATAATTTTAAGTATCCAAAGTAAATATATAAAAATCTGTTAACTGATTTTGAAAAGCACTTTTTGTAGATTCCACTTGAGAAAAGCAAATTCCATTGAGACACAGATTTACAGCATGAGCAGGTGAATTCGAATTTTATCCCAGTATCCAGCGGTTTTGTCGCCAAGTTTTTCCTTCTGTTCAAAGAAAATAATCGGCTAGCTTCCCTCCAAAGAGGAAAGTAGCTTTCTCTAGCCAAGGCATTTTTTTCCCCATAACTAGGAATGCAGGGCATTACGCTGAAGATTGAAGTCTAGCTGGAAAATTAGGGAAATGAGCAACAAGTTCTCCAACTCTGGTGAAGTACTTGGCTCCTAAATACGCAAGCACGCTATCAACATGGGTGGGGAAAAAGTCGATGATACATTATTTTTCAAAAAAATGAAGACCGCAACTCGTACTAAACAATAACCCGAATATATTAGGAACGGCAGTGGTAAGGATCCAGGATTTAAAAACAGAAAATCTGGGTGATCAAACTATTGGATAAAGTAGCCACTAAGAAACAGAACAAAGAAGAAGAACAAACTGCCATAAATGAGCACAGCCTTCTGTCCAGAAGTGAGAGAATTGCCACCAAGCCCAAACTGCTGATTCTCAGCAAAACCAGCAATCTCGACGCTTTTACTCTCGAAGAAACTCTTGGCAGCCCCGCAGGTGGGACACCGCCAATCATCGGGAAGCTTCCCGAACTGAAGTCCAGGGGGAATCGGATAAGAGGGGTCACCCACGGCCTCGTCGTATTTGTACCCACAGGATCGGCATTCATAAATTCCGGTATTCAACACCGCGAATTTCTCTTCCAGGCGACGCTTATCGAAATTTTCAGAGTCCGGTGAAGGGGAAGACGAGGAGGGGGAATCGGGCTGCTCTGAGCCAGAAGTAGGAGTATCTTCTTTGGAAACGTCAATGGAATATGAGATGAATTTTGGAGGATCAGAGCGTTTATGGCACAGTGGATTGAGAAGGGAGTTGGAAGGAGAGAGGTGGAGCTTGGATTTTGGAGGGTGAAGTTGAGGAAAAGAGGAGGAAAGGTGAAAGGAGAAAGCCGGTCTTGGGGCGGCACAAGAAGCCATGACTTGGGAGGTGGGGTTGAAACGGAGGGATGCAGAGAAGGAAAAGAGGAAGAAGGGCGGAGAAAGGGAGGGCGTGACGGAGAGATGATGTGGGTGGAGGAGAAATAGGAGAAATGAAATGAAAGGCATCCATGGAAAGGCAGAGCATATGCCGCTGGGAGGGACTCGGATAAGGTGGGGGTTCTTGTGCGTTGGATCTCCTCACACCAAAGTTCTTTCCTCCTTGCTGGGCCATTTCTGTTTGGGCCTCGCTTCATTCCAGACAACTTGGGCTTTACACTGTTTGTTTGGTAGGATAAAACTTGGTTTTTTTTTTTAAATGGGTGGGATAACCCATCTTTTTTAGAGAAAATTGCAACAAGTTCCTTTCTAAGAAAATTAAATACAAATTTTTTAAATTATCAAATTAATCTAAAATCCTGAGAGATCTCATTAGAAAAGATTTTACTTGTTTAATTACTAAATTACCCTTATTTTTTTTAAAATATACATTAATAATTGAAAGAGCGGTCATTAACAATTTAAAACGTAACAACTAACAACTATCACGAAAGGTATTAATAACACATTTTTTTAGTGTATCATAAAATTACAATGTATGAGTTATCAATACTTGTTACCATAGTTATTATACTTTAAATACTTTAAATTATTAACGATTATTCTTTCAGTTGTCAATCCATACTTAGAAGAAAAAAAAGGACAAGTTAGTAATTAAATAAGTGGACTCTCTCCAAATGAGGCCCCCGAGACTTCAGATTTTTTTAATACAAGTTTCAGATTAATTCAATAATTTTAAGAGATTTTTTTGTATCTAATTGTTTGAATGAGATCTTATTGCAATTTTCCCTCTTTTTAATATTTGAGCTGGGACAATCTTGATCTGCACCCTCAATTCCATCAGTTGGGCCCAAAAATAGAGATAAAAACTAGCCTAACTATATACGATTTTCTTGACAACGTCCTGAAAGATTGCTGCATTCTCATCGATCAAATTCGAACTTCAATTGGTCTTGCCTGATTATTATTGAATTTAGATTAATAGTTTGATAACGGGAGATGGGTTTTGATCGACATTTATTAATTGGCGCTTGGCAGCAAGGAGGAGTTTACATGAAATGGAATTTCCTTTCTATTGGCCATAGCTTTAGCAGGCAATGTCTTTCATACAAGGGAAGGGAAGGCGGGAAAAAATAACTAGAACAGAATATGCATCCCATATTCCTATTATTGGCAAATACACGACGGCCATTCACGAACAGGGTTTGGCTTTTGTTCAAATAAACGAGCAAGTCCATTTCACGAAGAATTCTGAACTATTCCTCGGAAATGCTTTCGCCGTTGGTTTCTTGGATCTTGGCGTCCTCTCCTTCTTCTTCGTCCTCTTCAGAGGAAGAAGATAACTTTGTGGACGATGAAGATCATTACGAGAACGTCGGCGAGAACGAGCATTTCCTCCGCGAAGCCGAGGAGCTTCCCTCAACATCATGCGCTGGTGATACTAAATCCACTCCCGTTGCCCTCGCCGCTCCCGGCGCCGACGACTCTTACATTCCCAACACGGACACGGGCTCTAGAAAACGACGGCGTATCAGCCATTCTTATCCGCGGAGACAATATCAGAGGCTGTGGACGAAGCAAGACGAGATCGAACTCTTGAGGGGATATCTGGGTTACGTCAAGCAGAACAGATGGGCCACCACATCTCTCCAAAACGACGTAACATTCTTCTACGATCACATCAGGCCTAAGTTGAACAAGGACTTCAACAAGAATCAAGTCGTCCAGAAGCTTCGAGTATTAAAGAGAAAACACCAGACCGTTTTGGATAAAATCAACTCCGGCAGGGAAGTTTCACACAAGAACCCCCAGGAGGAGGCGATTTTTGAGATCTCCCAAAAGATCTGGGGCAAGAATCAAGACGAGGAATCAAGCCCAGAACCGGATACCGATAATATCGAGGTGCATAGCGAAGAAGATGATGGCGATGAATCGGGGCGTTTGAATGGGGAGAACAGAGATGTAAAGAAGCTGATAGAGGAGACGATGAGGTCGTGTTTATCACCATTGAACAATAATAATGCAGCGGAAGGATCAGGATTGAAGTTGGTGCAACAATACGGAAGTGGGGGAGAAGGCGATGAGGAAGAGAGAAAGCAAAAGATTTTGGAACTGGAAGCTTATTTGAAGCAGTTGGAATTGTTGCAGGATCAAATTAAAGCTAGAATAGAGGAGTTGCGAAACGAAGGTGAATGAAGAATTCAAGTTAGAAGCTAAAAGCACTGTTGATAACTTCTTTCTTTTTTGAAGTAGGGGCATACATATGCTTCCAGCAACCAGGTCGTCTTTTCTTAACTGTAGGCGCGTGATACGCGTGATGTTATGGTTTTTTTATTAATTAATTTCTATGCAAGGGCAAAAAATTACTATTAAAAATAATTAAATAGATTCGGCTTATAAATTTCAAGATACGCTGTACGTATTTTATTAATGTCGTGAAAGATGATGCAACGACAAAGAAATCAAAACCAATTATTCTTCAGGTTTCGTGCATGATTTAATACATGCAGACAATTGATATTTAATATGAATGATTGATAGGATAATCCGGGGTTGGTATTCGATGACGGAAAAAACAGAAATAAATTGGTGATAACGATGGTTTGAAGAATCAAATTACACTGACCATTTTCACCAAAAACATTACGTTGACCATCGGCAGACACAAAAGTAAGCTGAAGACAAGACTCGTTCGAGGCACAGACTGATCCTAATTGACAGCACGAAACCTAGAACTCGTCCTCTCAAATACCTCTTCTGCGATTACAGCAAGAGTTCCACCTGCCTTTTTAATCTCCAGGTGAGCTTTCTCATGAAACCCGGTCCCCCTTAGTGCATCTGAAATAAAACCAGCAGATCCAAAAGCTGCCGCAGCATCTGCTCTGGCTCCATAAACCAGTCTCTGTTTCAACGTGAATTCAGCAACGTCCAAAACAACACTTAGCAAAAGAGGAGAAACTGTGGGTACTGGCAGGTTATAGGTTACCTTTATTCTCGAACGCTGAATTGCTCCGAAACACATGGGACAAGGCTCACAAGACGCATACATTTCACAGCCAGATAGATAAATTTGATTCAGCTTTTTACATGCCTGCACATTAATTAACACCAACTCCAATTTACCACAAGCATGAGGTAGATTAGCACCTATAGGAAGATTCCAAAGACAAAACAGCTTATCAAATTAATGAGCAGAATAACCAATCCCTGCATCGAGAAAAACGATGAGGCGAGATCAATAAGACAACTTGACCATCCTGCTTTGAACAGCCATCAGATGGAGATCTCCAAGACCCCACAGATGAAAAAATGATGCTTGTCAATCTAACCTCTCGTATTGCAGTAACCTCAGCGTGGGCAGTGGGGTCGGTGTTTCTCAGAACCATGTTATGACAGCTCACGATTACTTCATCGTTACGAACGATCACTGCGCCAAAAGGGCGGCCATCGCCACATTCAGCCCCTTCATATGCTTCTTCGATTGCTTTTGTTAGGAACTTGTGGTCTCTGTCCTGTACAGCTGCTTCAACAAGACAGCTTCGTTTGTGTGCGTAGATGAGCAAACAGAATGTAAAGAGAAGCAAAATTCAACTGAAACCAGACGGAAAAATGGCGAGAATTTATCAATCATGTTACCGTTAGCAGCAGAAGTGTCCTCCATGATGGAGCCAAGAGTCAATCCGATGGGGAGCAGGGAGTTATTTGACATTCGGGAAAGCGATGAAAACCGTGGAGATCGAAAAGGAGAAGCAATGATTAAGAAAGGGAGAGCTTGAGCATGTTTAGGAAATTAGAATTGTAATGCAAGGGAACAGGATTGAGCCGAGAAGAAAGAGACCCCCGCCAAACCCAAGAGTCCCCGACTACTTCCTGCCCGTGGCCCAAATTCCCGTCACTTTCTCGGGCCTAAAGAAAAAGACAGGTCGTTTTTTCCCTTCTGGCTCCTCCACGAAATATTATGTCAATGGGTGATAACAAAATTGATGCCATAAATAATGTTCTGGGGTAGGTTTACCTTTCTCCCGTAATTATCACGATGATTAAGGGGACATTTTTCCCGTCTGAAGAAGGGTGCGCCGCACGAGATGAAGGAATCGCTAATAGCTCTAATGGGATATCTTGTACTAATTTTCTTTCATTTCTTTGTTCTCTTTGTTGTTTCCCGATAGAATGACAACTGAGGACTTCATAAAATTATTAACTTTAAATTGAGATGTAAAATTCGAAAGCTTTTTTTTTTGGCCAGCTTAAGATTCAAGAACTTTAATTGTAATGAAATCGTGATTTAGTAATAATTCTTTTAGGGCCTTTACTTGTATCATTGTCCCTTTGGTTTTCGTCTTGTTTCCATTTATGAACTCTACACACATACCATATGATGCCCTCTAGGATCACGCCAGATTTCTCCCGCTTATGCACAAACAGGTATGTTTTAGATCCATTGTATATATGTTATTATGCTATTTTGCTTTTGGAAACGCATTTATCAGCATTAAAAACAATATCTTGACTATTAAGGAAGCTCATAATACTGCCCTGATTTCTTACTGTCATCAGATTGCGAGGCAATAATGACTAATGATTTAGTAATCCGTGCATGGCTATTTTTATTGAGATTTGTTTCCCGGAACAATTAATAGGCAAAGAGGTGTGGAGAGCTTATTTGTCAGAATCGAAGGTATTGAAGCACGACCCAAGGCCAAAACTGGCCAGCGTCACGGTGCTTCACTCTTCAGTAGCTTCTGTGTGTGGAGCGATTGCTTTAGCCCAAAGCATTCTTCAAACCCACTGAGCGTCGTTCAATTCTACAACTACACCAGAGATCTGAGGTCTCATCCTCCTTGCAGACAATTCTATCAGTCCCAAATCCATAAAAGGCCTTCAAGCCGCAGGATGGAAGATCAGGCTCATTCAACGAATCCTAAATCCCTTCGCCCTGAAAGGATCCTCTATGGAACCACAGTAAGCTTAGAATATGACAACTCACGGACTATGACAAAATCATCTTCATAGACTCTAACTTTCTAGTCCTGAAGAACATGGATGATTTCTTCGTCTACCCTCAGTTATCGGCTGCACCTAACAAACTTCAATGCCCAACCTCCATTCCCAAGAAAACCATCGATCAAAATTTGAGACTAATCATTCAAAATTTTTTATCCCGGCACTATTTATTTTTGTTATTTTATCAATTTGTAATAAAACCAAAATTAAATTATTTTTAAATATTTATTGACGCGGGTTTGATTAATTAGCGAGCCCATTTATTGTTCCGTTGTAATTTCTCAACTTTTTAAACGAATTATATATCGTATGAAAAATCAATTCAATTAATAAAAAAAATCTATCGATTTTAAAGATTTTATGTTAATTAAAGAAATTTATTTTAATTTTTAAATCAAGTATCATGCCGTGATTTCATTAAAGTGTTGTCAATCAGATGATTACAAAATTAGATTGATATCTGTAATGTGTTGGCAGAAAAATTCCAATTGTCGGCTGCGCATACGGGCACTTTTATCTCCGGTTACTAAAATGCAATTGAAAAATGAGATTTTTTTAAATTATTTTCTCTCAACTTTATCATGAGATGCTTATTTTTTACGCTCTCAGAATATAAAATAAATTTATTAATTAAATTAAAATTTTAAAATTAATTTGAATTTGAAATTATTTCTTTATTTAAACTTTAATACTGATTAAATTCACTTTATCGGGGAAAAAAATTCAATTGTCCAAAAAATAAAACTTAAGTAAAAAATTATATAATATGATTTTGTAAAAGATCATATATTATATTTAATATGGGAGTGATAGACATAGAAGTATGGAAGATAGATGATAGATACGCTGCATTTAAAAAATAGATTATGGATATGATGTCACATGATTAAGAGCTCCCTTATTTTGTTTTCGAATAAATTTTTTTTATCTTTATAATAAATCTATTTTTTTAAAAAAAATTATATCAATACAGATAAAAAGATACCGCTCCTTTTTCGCATGTTAATTCAACCGCGTTAGAAATTCAAGATCACATCAGATCAATCAACATTTATCATTAGCAACTATATACAGCTTTTTGACCAAAAAAAAAAACCACGCTTTATATAGCATAACTCCTGGCTTAACCGTTCATGAATCGCAAAATCCTAGAAGCCTCGTCCCCATCAATCCCATAAACTTGTTATTCTGTGTTATATTTCCTTTTCTTCCCTTCAACGTGATCGAACTCGTGACGCCCTTTATGGAAGCAAAACTCACAACCTCATATGGCAACATTCCTTTCATTCCTCTCCATGTTATTGAAGAAATTTTGCTCAGATTAGACGTCCAAATCCTGTTTCAGTGTGCTTTTATTTGCAGAGATTGGAATGCCCTGATTACTAGTTCTGATTTCATATCCCACAGCTCAAAACGAACTTTTGATTCCAGAAACCAAATCCTTCTTATTAGAGAGAGCGCAGAAACTCGTGGAAGTTCATCTCTTAGCCTATCAAGTCGGCTATCATGTTGCCAACCAACCTATTCACTGCATTGGGATAATGATCAGTTCGATTTGTTTCGCACAATAAAAAATCCTCCTGTCGATGATTTTAAAGGCACACGATTGATAGGAGTAAGCAATGGGTTAGTATGTCTTGCCACTAAAAACCTCCAAAATTTATTCTTTGGAACCCAACTGTTCGAAAATATGTATGGTTTCCCTTCATGATGACTTGGGATGAAGCAATATTGTCGGCTGAAGGCTTTGGTTTTGATTGTAGCAGCAATGATTTTAAGATTGTAAGCTTCTTTATCGCCGAACTGATCCGTTTAGGTTTATTATTGAAGTTGACTCAGCTTGGATTTTTTCATACGTCTCATGGTCATGGAAACGTCTCACTATCCCTTCTTCTTGGTTCGCTTATCGTGCTGAACCCCCCGTATTCTTTAATGGCGTGCTTTATTGGCGTGCTTATCATGAAGAAGAAGGAAGCGATGATTATGACTTTATACTTACATTTAATCTGACACATGAAGTGTTTGGACGAATATTATTTCCTAGTGATGCACGTCTCATGGGTAAGATTTCTGTTGTAACAACAGGGGACTCGCTTCTCTTGATACAAGAGACATACGAGTGGCATTTTGATGAATCTGATGAAGAAACGGATGAGGATGAGCAGGTATCTAACCAATTTACCATTTGGATTACTAAAGGAATTGACAACCATGAGTCATGGATGAACATCTTCTCAATCACGTCAGAGATGGATCCTGATCACATATTAGGCGCGAGAAAGAACGGTGACCTCATACTATACATGGATGGTGGGCAGATTCTGAGGTTCAATCCAACAACTCCAACCAATCTCTTGGTGGGGGCTATAGAAAAGAGTGTTTCCTTCCGTTATCACAATGAAAGCTTGTATTTACTTGAGAAAGGGAAGGTGTTCATTCCTATTAATACTGAAAATATTGCAACTGTTTTACTATTTGGCTGGTTACTCAAATTCATTTGCTTTTATGAGATTTGTCAGATGAGTTAATGAGCTAAGCTTCGTCTTATCCAATACTTAGTTCAATACTAAACAATTGTCGCCAAGTAGTTCAACGCGTCATCATCTATTATTATTGCTAATATATCTATAAATTAATAAATATTACCCCTTTTGTTTAATTTTATTGAACGACAAATTATTTGAACAATAAAAAAAGGACTTTGTTTAATTTTATTGACGATGAAACAGTTTCTAACCATTTTACCATTTGGATCATGAAACAATTTGGTAACCACGAGTCATGGATAAAGATCTTTTCAATTACGTCAAAGATGAATCCTGGTTAGTCAAAATCATTTGCTTTTATGGGATTTATTTGTCAAAACCTGTATTTTTTTCTAAAATTAGTTAATGAGTTACGCACTGAATTGGAGGCTTGGAGCGCGCTCCGATTGCTCTTTGACGATCAAGGTTGAGCTTACCAGTTTGTTGGACGAGAGCACTAATCAGTAAAAGTGGCGACTGTGCCTTGTTGCTCTGTTTTTTCGTATGTGGGGGGACCAACCCAAAGCATTCCGAGAAGATTTAAATCATGAAGCAATTATTTCTTTGCTTTTCTCTTCTTCAAAATATTTCGATTTTTGTGCCTAAAATAAGTGCTAATTACCCAATCAGAATTATTAGGACTTTAAAAGGAAATTATCTTCAAACTTCTTTACTATTTTTAAAAAATGCCCTGCCAAAATTGACAGGACCCAATATGTTGCTGAGAGAGTATGATTTTTCACGACAAACTTAGATAAATTATTTCTTCGCCCAAGAGAATAATAATTATATAATAGGGGCCAGAGAACTGGGTTTCATGTGTGATGTGGCATTTTCTGGGTTTCATGCATATTCAGAGAGTAACAAACGCACAGGCATTTTTGTAAGTAGACCGGTCACTGGATAGAAACCTTGAGTCTCATTTGGCATGAAATATTAAAAATAAGGATATAAATTAGGATTAAGATTAAGAAAATCTATTAAAAAATATTTAGTATGAGAAATTGCTCGTTACATCATATTGAATAGACTCACGTATGTACGATTGGGAAATTCTATCTCCCATGTCATATAATAAGCAATTACTCATGTTAAATATTTTTTTAATGATTTTTCTCAATAACAGTTTCAGTCCTTATTTTTTATTTTTAATATTTTGTATCAAAGAGAACCTTATATTCTCTCCTCTCATGATTGATTTTGAAAATTTATGTTGAAAATAAGACAAAAGCTTATTTTGCTTGTGTACATCACAACCAATTTTTAAATAAAATTTCAATATTTAAATATTCATCATAAATATAATAAAAGTCCATTATATTCAAATAAATGATGTTGCGAGAGTGGGCATTAAAAAATGATGTGGTGAGAGTCGGCCGAAAACAAAAAACACAAATCATGAAGCCGAAATTTGTAAATATTAAATAAAAAATGTCATTGAAACTTTTCCTTATTTTTATATAGTCCTCCCGTCATTTATTTTTTCCAATCCATATTGCCGAGCATTTTCATTTTTCCCCCAAGCTCAAAAGAACCAAAAAAAAAAAAACAGATCGCATTGGCAATGAGCCGTTGCAATTGAGCATGTGAATTTTAACTCGACTAGAGATACGGTGAAAATTTATTTTGACAGTAATTGTAATCGTAACAAATGATGGAAATTCTAGTTTAAGAAATAATTTTTCAGTGGCGATAAGTTATTCATAAAACCTTTCAACCAGTTGCATCTTTGAAAAATAAGGGTGTCCCTACATAAAATATACCTGAAGTGAGTTCACCGTGCAGTGAATGCGAGAAACCATATACACGTCCTTTCTGATTGACAAATCCCTCGTGACTCAGGACGGAAGGAACAACAGCATGAAGCGCCTTAAAAGTGTGTGATTATTTATAATCGAGATTATTTTTCCACGTTAAAAATACGATGAGAGTTCAAGACTATATAATTAATGAGCATTGTAAAATAAATGAAACCCAGGGAACTGATGACCGTTCAGATGGAGCAGCTAAGTGAGCCATGAGAGATGGAGAAAGCAGAGGGTTACAAAGTGGGAATAAAAAGGATCTTGTTTAAAAGGATAGACTCCTTTACGCTCCAAGGCAACCACCACTAGCTTGTGCAAGACAAGCTAATACCCCAATGAAAGTTCGAAAAATGGCTGAAACTTGATCAAAATAGACGAGGGGAAAACGATGTACCCAGTTGACAAGAGGGGGGAGGAACTCAGTCGAACAAAGCGAAATAATCAGAGACCTAACCTAGGACAAGGGTACGGACTGAAAACGATGCCTAGTTGGTCTTGAAGGAGGGAACAATTATGCACTCCCAGAACTTTTCATATCTACAGTCTGCTATGTACTACCTCCGGTTCTAATTATTAGAACCAGTTGACTTATTTGAGGAGATTAAAGAAGTAAGTTAAGTTAATTATTTATAATAAATAAATGTTGTCATTCCTAAATATCTTACTAATTAAATATATTGGCTAGAACTATCATTATTAGAAGAATTATCTTGAAAAAAAATACATAAATATGAGAGACAAAATAGATTGAGGTCTTATAATTAAGACCAAACAAAAAATCAAACAGGGTCTTATAATAAGGACCGGAGGTAGTATGATTTATGACATGAAAAACTAGCATAAATTATCATTCACTCGTCTATATTCATGTAAAGCAACATAGTCACTCCTAGGTACGGGAAAGAGAGAGTTGAAAATTGAGAGCAAGTTTTGTATAATTGCTCGAAAAAGTTCACTGCCGGAGCTCAAAATCTAAAATGGCAAGCAAAGAACAATAGTGCTAAAATATCCAAAATGATTACTACTGAGGAACACCGATTCTACTGAGGACTTGACATTAAAAACCATAGAAGCATTTTTAAAACCTCACTTCTTCTTAGCAGCTTCAGATGCCTTAGTCTGCACAACAAGTGACACAGAAGTCAAAATATATAAAAGTACAATGACAATAAAAATTATAAGCTATGACATTTACCTTCTTTACTCCACGGACTTTCTTAGCACGATTCTTGCGCTCTTTAAGCTGCTTCCTAGACTTCTCGACCTTGGTAGCGAGTCCATTCTGCAACAAAAGAAAAAGATTCCAATTATATTTTAAATAGAACAAACCACACAGAATAGGAAGAAATAGAAATAACAAAAGGATTAGAACCAAAAATATCTGCAAGCAAATTCAACTAATTCCAAAGCACACCAAGTATTAACGATAATTCAAAACTACATACAATTCTAGCAACCACCATTGAAATCACAGACAGACGTTACTAAAGAATACCACATTACTTGGCTACATACCGCGCTACTACAAAAGACATTCCTAGCAACATGAGAATACACAGTAGTGAAGAAATACAAACCAAGATAAAGTTATCATCTCAGATCACAGAGGAATATATGGTTTTCTGAGCATAATATATATTTAAAAAAAAATCAAGTCGGTAGTTTAGAACTAAGGAAAGGTGCTAATGAATTCTAATTTTGTTCAGATTAGAAGAAACAGCCAACTACCCCTGTATCCACTGACCCGCTCGGGCCATGAAAGAAAAATACATTGATAGTCATATGAACAAAGGCAGTAGAGACTGTCGATTAAGAAAATGATCAGAAGCATGTTATAGAGAGATAATTTCCATTACATCACGTTAACTTACCCTGATAAGCCTATACTTGGGCTCATACTTCTTTGCATTTTCAACAGAATCATAAATTAAACCAAATCCAGTTGATTTCCCGCCTCCAAAGTGAGTTCTAAACTTGAAGACAAAAATTGCATTGGGGTCTTTGACATCATACATCCTTGCTAGCTTCTCCTTAAGCTCCGCCTTTGTACCATACACAAAAAAAAAAAAGAGTGGTCGGGTAAGGCATTGTAACTGCTTAAAAAGTAGATTTCCAATTGCCATAGCTACATACGAGTTCCCAGAATCTACCCAAAGCAATTCATCACAAAGACGTTAAAAATTAGAGTACCTTGGATACGTTTGGCCTTCCAGGATGAAGTACATCAATGACCTACACAACCAAGTAACATGGAAAAAAATCAGTTCACTTTAATCTAATTGGAAAAAAATTAGGCACAAGACACAACAGATTCGATGCGGTCCCAGAAATTAACTCGTGAAAAGAAGCCAAGCACATCGTATCTAATCTTCAGATCTCAATCTTTGCAGTTATATTGATGAACCCAGTCGACCAGAAAATTCAAATAAAAATCTGCCATGGAATAGAGACTCACAAATTGTTTTCTTGATAACAGACGGTTGGTCATGAACTTTCGGGTTCTCACAGTAACCGCCTTATCAGCCATCGTGCTTCCTGAGCTTTGAAACGCAGAGGAGAAGAGTCCCACGGCAGGACGGTCGAGCGGAGGACGGTTGCTGCTCGCTAGCAAGGCGCCGGTAGCTGAATGAAACCCTAATTGCTTTATACCATCGTGTCAGGGTTTCAAGACTCTTGAGGCTTACTACTTGGGCTGGACGAGACGACCGTAATGGCCCAATGGACTACATTAGTGGCCTTTCCTTTTTCAGAGACTTGCTGGATTCACCAGTGACAGACCTTTCATCTTATTGGAAAGGCTCACAGTAACGCTGGATCCAGCAGTTCCCCTGGAAAGCCCATTTAACGTTTTTCCTGTTAAAATTATCGGAAAGCTACTAAAAAATTTTTATATTGTGAAAATGATAGTATGTGGGATTGACCAAAAAGTAGACACATAGAAGAATTTTTTTTTTGAAGATTTTTCATGGGTTTCCAAATTTTTGGTTTATTGTATAAAATTTGGGAAATATTATTGAGACTAATTTTTCTCTTTTTTTCTTAAAACGAGGAAAATTTTAATATAAAATATGTAGAAATTATAGAGGTTATAATAAATAGCATGGGCTATCTAGTCTCTGCGCACATTTACTATTCAACTTCGTTTTTCATGAGTTTTGCACAACATTTTTTTTTATTTTTTTAGCTTGTATATTCATTTCTCAACTTTCTTATATATTTTAACCATTTTAAGTCCTTTTTTTCTTGGTTTGCTAAAGAAAAGTTTTTAGGTTGATATAACATTTAATCCTTTAAATTTGTCTTTATTTTAGTTTGACTTCTTAAGTCTCAAACTATAGTTTTCATCCAAATTTTTATTAAATTATAAAAATTTATGTTATAAATAAAAAAATTTAAGAAATTAAAACCTATAATTTAAAATTTGAGAAATTAAAACTAAAATAAAAAAAAATTTTAAAAAAAATTTATTAACTCACTCATTTTTTTCCTTCTTCTTCTTCTTTTTTTTCCCGTCCTTGTGCTGCCATCGATCTACTGATGGGATTTTCAGATAGTAGATAATGTCAATGACCATTTTAGGCCTGTGAGGAGAAACTCATGCGCACGTGCAAGTGGATGGGCTCGTGAATTATGGTATTATGCTGAGATTTTTTTTTTTTTGAGGTCCACATTCTTGGCAAGCTACAGGAACATCCGTGAGCCTATTTCGAGGATCACCGAATGTTCACAAAATCCAAAGCTTGGTGTTATTTGCTCGTCTCAAACTGGTAATCGGCAAACGCTAATGATGCTAACCGGATTATTGTCATTTTTAAGAACATTATGTTCTTGACTTAAACCAATCCACCACTCCCCAGTTCATCCATGGCCACAATCTCCTTACCTGAAGTTAACCCCTTGAAATGGAGCCAATCCTTCCCTCTACAATTATTCCCTCGTCGCATCCCTTACACCAATCGCTCGTTCGTTCAACCGCCTAAATTTTGCTCAATTCTACGCTCGAAAGATTCACCGACGCATAATTGTATCAAATGCTTATTCTCGCAAAAGTCCTCGGTACAAATGAGTTCTGAGCCTCTTGATGGAGAATACTCTAAAACTCCCTTCGAGATTATCGCGAACACAATATTGAATGCGTTAAAGGCCTTGAGGAAGCCGGCAATAGCTGCGGTTTTGCTAGGGCTTTTATTGATGTATGATCCCAACTCGGCAATAGCCGCATCTGGAGGTCGAATGGGTGGAAGGTCCTTCTCTTCGCATTCTTCGTCTTCCTCGTCTTCGAGGAGTTATTCGGTACCTAGGTCATCCAGCCCGGGCTTTTCGTACTCGGTGCCGTATTATGCGCCTTCTCCTTTTGGGTTTGGTGGGGGCGGCGGTGGATTTTACGTTGGGCCGGCGGTAGGTGTTGGAGTTGGTGCTGGGTCCAGTTTCCTCCTCATCTTGATGGGTTTCGCGGCGTTTATTTTGGTCTCTGGGTTTCTTTCGGATCGGTCTGAGGGTAGTGTACTTACTGCCACTGAGAAAACTAGTGTGCTCAAGCTTCAGGTGCGGTGAATTTTTGCACTTCGAAGTTTTTGAAACTACCCGAAACAAATAGTAGCGCTTAAAATTTAGTGTCGTTGTTCATTGTGCTGCCATAAAATATTCTGCTGTTTCCAGCCAAATCCCCTGGCTGGCGAATGGAGGTGGCCAGGTGTTAATTGAACCTGATTTTGAAAAGTTTTTCAATATGTTTATCAATTATCGTGTTGAATTATTAAATGTTGATGCTACAATTTCAATGATAATTTGGGTTTGAGTTTCAACCATCGCTGTATATTGAAGGTTGGTTGTTGGGGATGGGACGCTCGCTTCAAAGGGATTTGAACAGGATAGCAGAAGTTGCAGATACATCATCTCCTGAAGGTTTGAGCTATGTATTGACAGGTGAACCTTCTAAGTATGGGGATTATTCTTCACATTTTGTCCCCCCCCCCCATTTGTTATATATGACGCTGGATAAAATTGAATTTATATAAGGTTTATTGAACCTGTGCGCATAGATATAATGTTGTGTGTGTTGTGTGTGTGAAATATCACTGGATAACAATGGACAGTGTATCCAAGTAAATACCAGTGATTTGTGATGTTATTGTTCTTCTTTGTATTATTTATGGATGGTGCCGAATTTTTGTATTATCCTATTTTGATTCACTTTTTGGTCTCTTGCATTTTGTTACAGAGACAACACTAGCTTTGCTTCGACATCCTGATTACTGCATCTCGGCATATTCATCCGTAAGTGAATTTTATCACCTAAAACCATTCATTAGCGCATACAGATAAATGCCATGGTACTTCCGATAGATCTTTTTGTTGTTGACCCACCCGTAAGACACTAGTCCATAATGCTATGTTGTTGCTGATTCCCAAAATCTTGTAACAAGCTTCATTTATGTTTGTCGTTCACTTCTCTTTATTATCTAGAGCATTAAGGCGGATAAAAAACTTTCAAGTTCAGTATTATGACGAATTTTCTTCTATTACTATTCCATGAACAAGAGTTTGCCAGAGGGCAAGTCTTTGCATGTGGCTACAAGCATGGAAAATGAAGGGAAAACAGCACAGCAGTTCACAACCCACAATCTTAGCTATTCCAGAGGCTAGACTCTCCAGCACAATGCACATATATCTTGACCTGTCTCCCTGGAGCCATGCGCCCCTTATATTCTACTTTATCCCCCCCCCGGGGGTCAGCCCTGTCAGTGCAGGGTTCTGTGTTGCTTCTTTTGTTCTTTCTAATATCACTGGGCCACCAAGGCCCTCATCTTTTTCTTATTCTTTCTAGTATAAGTTATCAGAGGCATGGGAGCAGGTTTCTCGCTTCTTCTTGCTTAAGAATGAAGTAGAAGCCCAATTCAATCTGCATAAAATCTGCAACTAGAAATATTAGTTATCATCTCTGGCGGTGGAACTAATCAGAACTCAATATTAGGAAAGTTGACAGTGCGATGGCATTACCTAACGCTATTGCAGGTTGACTTGAAGCGGAGTGTTGAGGATGGAGAGAAACGCTTCAATCAACTTTCAATTGAAGAACGTGGAAAATTTGATGAAGAGACACTGGTCAATGTGAACAACATAAAAAGGCAAAGCACAAGAAGCCAAAGAGCAACTGGATTTAGCAATGAGTACATTGTGGTATGGTTTGATTAGATTTCTAAATACCTTTATTGGGGTTTTGATTTGCTACGTTGGAGCATGCAAAATGGTTGTTCAGTTGTTCTGATCCGACTATTGATGATATCTTTATTGGCATTTGAAATTGTTAGAGATTAAGACATGGACATGATTTGGTGTCTTGCGATTGGCATTATGCTTGGCCTAGGCTTAGTTGATTTTTGGTAGGTTGTTTGACCTTTCTGATAGGTACGTTTTGAAAGAAGATGGATCTTTTAATTAGTTACTAGTGTAAAAATCATTGGGGTGCTTCAAATTGTATGGAAAAGTGTCGCTACAAGGAGGAAGAATAAGCAACAAGAAAAGAGCAGATATTATTTAATCTGAACATATTGATAGTCCTTGTTCATAGGTTTTGCTCTTCGTAAATCTCTAGTCCTAAGGTGGTGGATGCTGGAGCAATAAGAAGTGAGTTCGCCTTGCAGAAACGCATAGCATGTGTAGCCTGCTGTTTTAAATTTCTGTTGCTCAAGTCAACTAAGATGCCAAGAATGTCTCTCTAGATTGTAATTTATATTCAAAGAATTTAATTTTCACGGTCTCTCTATTGAGAGCTAACTGAGATATCAAGAATATCTCTGGATTTTGCTGTTTTTGGCATGAAAACCTGAGTTTGCAACAAGGCTCGTATTCTCTTCTTCTGACATAACTTGTTCTCCAAAATATCAGATTACAATATTGGCAGCAGCTGAAGGAGTACATAAACTTCCTGCCATCAATGGGAGTGGCGACTTGAAGGAAGCCTTACAAAAGCTTGGATCTATTTCTTCTAGCAAATTATTAGTAAGAATCAATGATATTCTGGCAATTTTTGTTGATTAGTAATACATTCATATCATTCCATGCTCTGCTATTTACTGCAGGCAGTTGAGGTGTTATGGACTCCGCAGAATGAAAACGACACTCTCTCAGAACGAGAACTCCTTGAAGATTACCCACTCTTGCGGCCCTTGTGATGAGGTACTTGCGTACTCACAAAAAGTGAGTAGAACTGTGGCTGTATTCTGTCGGCCATCTGTATAGTTGATGGATAATCTATAGGAAAACAAAAAGCTTGTTTGTATTTGCTTATTTTAAATTTTAAATATTTATAAGTATTTTTACATAAGCCGAGACAATTTTGTCACATTCTTATCTCATATTCTGTAAATTATGATTAAAAAGTTGTTTATAAATCAAAGCGCAAAAATGATGACATTAATAATTTAATTGGTATTGCCCTCTTATGTAAGATCAGAATTTGCGCAACACTTCCTAGTTGGTAGCTCTACGTTCAGCAGCTATGTGGTTTTGACCTGGGATTTCTATTTTGGGGTGTCATCAGTAAAGTTTGAATTTTACCAGCTTGAAATAGACTGTAGTTCCATCATTATATCAGTATCAATATCTCTCTCTCTCTCTCTCTCTATTTATATATATATAACAAAATTCATCATAATTGTATTATTCCCAAATACTACTTCCGATCCTATTTGTAACGGATATTATAAATAGAGCTGGAGATGGTATTAAGTTTTTAAAAAATTAAAAAGAATGATGCAGATTATATATTAGGCACAATGAAGTCACCAAGTGAACCAGTCGATGAGCAATAGTTATTTTGATGCGGCTAGCAGGAACAAGAAAAGCATGCATTGATGCATGCAATTGCAATACGATTCTTTGGGTGGGCCATTGAGAGGGATTGTTGCTTTCTTTGTTTTCTCTCTTTTTCCTGATTAATTGATCGTCTTTCCAGCGCAATCGGTTGATTCATGATTGACGGGGGAAGTAGAAGGAGTCAACGGGGAGCATATCCATACGTTCGGAAGCCATCGCGCTGAGGACCAAAAAGAAAACAAGATCGATCGCCTTGGCAACGTTCTAATAACGCATATGATGAGTATTAACGCGGAGAATTCGTTTTAATGCCACCACCGCCTCAAGCTAGTCAATATAAGACTTGCATGGGGAGAAAAATGCCCAAACACTCGGCTCCGACAGGATAGTTATGTAAATTAATTTACTGTTTCTATCTAAATTTTGAGGACATCTTCGTACCTGGAGGCCCGGAGGGCCAATGCCGACTCATCACGCGCGGGCCTCATACCGCAGTCCGTACACGTAAATGTTGACCGAACTGCTACGCTCAATCATTTCAGCTATATCCACGTCTGGCCATGTTCCTGCCACCAGGGCAGGCTGTTGATTCTTTCAATTTGGCAAAAGCCGGGGTGCCTAAACTAGAAAAACTGGATTAAGGAACCTTTTTTTTTTTGCCATCGGGTTAAGGACTTGTTAGCAGACATATTAGGGGGGGAGATCTGAATTGGGATGCGATCAGAAAATCATGAGCCTCTACGAATGTATTATGAAATCTACAAAGAATCAAGTGCCTCGAATTTATATCAACAACCGCATCAACTGGGAGGGAAACAGTCCTGTGTAGGGGTGGGGAAGCAATAAGCCTGTGCATAACTCTTTGCAGTAACCTCACCTCCAGGAGAATCCATCGCCTCACAATTTCGGGCCCTTTGGGTGTCCGAATTGGGGCTGCTCTTATTGAAGTGAGAGTGGCAACTGGAACCACAATTAGCAAAGGTTTCAAACTGTTTCCTCTTTCAAAAGTGTCTGTTGTGAAGGTGATGATACTCCGCATTCTGATTTGTGCTCCCTGGCATGCGAAGATTTTACTGTTATCCCAAGCTGTCGATCCTGAGCTCCCTTAGCTCCATTTGGTACTTTGCTTTGAGCCATCTTAGCTCCTGCTGGATCTCCTTATCACCTTCTTCCTCAAGATCACAATAAAACGAACCAGTTGGGGGAAAATAATTCGTTCCTGATACGTTCCGGTGGGAATTTCCTACATCGGTTGCGAACTTGTAATCCCAAGCATCATATCGCTGACCTTCAGCTGATACATATTTATCTAACTGTTCATTTTGTTCATCAGAGTGGCTTCTTTCAGATTCTATGGGACTAAGTTCACGACTTTCATGCTGGTTCCACAACTCCCGATACTGCAGACAATCTGATTGACTTGACATCTTAGGTGCATCAGCATTCTCTCTAACATGATTTTCACACTCGTCAGAGTCAAATGTGATCTCCTCAAACCGCCCATGCATTAAAGCACATTTATGCCTACAGCACTGAAGAAATTGCGTGTTCTTGGTGCCCGAGCTATGTGACAGAAAATCCGCAAGGGAACCACTGGATGTACGATTAGATGCGCAGTCGTGGCAGAAACTTTGACTTGCAAAACGAGGAGTTTCCTCAATTCCTGGCCCTGGCATCCATTCAGGTACCAAGGAAGCAATTTCCCCATCTATCATATCCGCTATTCTGGTTACATCCTGATCAGTCATGTCAAGTTCTGCGACCATTTCAGTGGCCACGCTTAAGGCTGTATCGGTCTCTACGTCAAATGGGAAATAAATATTTCGAATATGCCCTGCAATATATATTAATCACAGACTGATCAGCGATCAATTTCAGCGCAAAACTTACAAGTCATAGGTACAAGGTACCAAGGATAAGATAGTGATAACCCGACCTTCTTTATCTGCATTCTTAGTCTTAAAAAGATGCCCCCATCATCGTTCCTCTTGCCTTTGATGCTTATATCAACATCTTCAGCGGGTTCATCATCCTGGTATTGAAAGAGTTCAATTCCAGTATGTTCAATCTCAGTTGGATGAGGAAACCACTCTCCATCATAGCCATATCCGTTAGAGTATTCATTACTGACATTACTGTAACTTCGATGAAAATCATAGAATGGGTGTCGGATGAGAGGAACCATGTCATCAAATTCCCCACTGTCTGCTGGCCTTAATAATGATTCGTAATCATCAATCTGGAGGAAAGGATCATCTAGAAGCTCTCTTGCAGAGAGCCTCAGAGACACAGTTGCCAAGCATTTCTCAACAAACTGTCTCACTTCTGGATCCTTGACTTTATATAAAGCCTCTGGTTTTTTCCCCTGGAGACACAAAATAATGTCAATCATATCTGATTACTCAGAAAATCCATCTCCTGCAGACACAGGCACAGGCACAGGCACACAGAGACAGAGAGCAATCTTACAGAAATGACTTTCTTGTAGATTTGCGCTGGATGAGTACACTCACTATAAGGATATTCAAATGTGACCATTTCAAGTATGCACATGCCAAAGAATATATATCAACTAATTCATTATATGCCTCTTCATACACTTCTGGGGCCATAACTCTCGGGCGTTCCTGCAAATATAAAACTGTAGCAGATGAAACTCCGAAGTAATAACAAGCCATAACAACTACCCCTTGTTTAAAACAATTCTCTAATTTTCTAAAGAACATACATAGGCAGCGGGAGAATATTTCATGTTGTTTCGTGAGTTTTTGCCAAACCATTTCCAAAACAATATCAATTCAATTAGTGTCATTGCTATTGGAGATTACAGAATAACTTCTTAACATCTTCGGATATTATAGTGGCATGAAATAAACATACCGACACAATGTGCAGCCTGGGATTTCCGTAGAATTGCTGCCAGACCAAGATCACCAATCTTCACTTCGCCTTGGTGTCCATTGACAAAAATATTATCACATTTGAGATCTCTATGAATCACAGGCGGGTCATGGCTATGGAGATAGAGAAGTCCTCTCAGGATCTGTCTACACCAATGCTTTACCGCTCTTATGTTTACTCTTTTTGCTTGAGCCTATACCTTTTTTGATAATAAAAACAGATAAATTCAAAAAGAAGAAACAAAACAGATCTCAAAGTAGAAGACCAAAAAAGTAACGCAAAAGGAGCAAATAGTTTGAGCTCTATAGAACAGACTTACTGCCTAAGAGTACCAGAAGTGAACATCTCAGTCACGAAATTGATATTCCTATTAGCAGTATCGACCCAAGACGTATAAAATTTCATGATGTTTTTGTGCTTCAATGTTTTCAGTAGATGAATTTCACAGTAGAGCCTCTCAAGATCTTCAGGGCTTTGTAGGAAATCATACAGCTTGACTTGGTTCCAGGCAACTTCAATACCTTGATATTCATCAAATGCTCTATATCTGCATCAGTTCAGAAGTAAACAGAAAGATCACAAATTGCTGGTTTCTACAGACATCAAGGGAAACATAAATGAACGCCAACAAAACCAACAACAAAAAGACCCACGGATCTTAAAATGCTAGATAAAAAGGCAAACAAAAACAGGCGCCACAATAATTATAAGGGTATATGATAAGTCTAAATTCATACACTATCTTTGAAGCTCCCTTGCCGAGAATTTCATTGTACTGAAACAAATACCAAAACAAACATCATCAGAGCAGGCGAGGTGAAAAACATAAAGAGGGGAAAGAGGAAGAGAGTAGAGAGTTATACTCTGCCATATCTGCCGGTGGGATCAACTTCGACAAATTCGGAGCCATCTGGTTCGAGGTGTGCGGCACCATTCATTCTCCAATTCGGGTCGCTATCTTATAATTTTCTTCTTCTCTCTATGATATGATCAGATTTCAACTTAATCCTCGCGGATCTCCGCTTCCGCAGTGACACCGGAGCAGAGAAGGAAGAGAGAGAGAGGGGAGGGAGAGAAAACGGAGAAGGAAATAAAATATATTTATATATTCACGTAAAATGATGAATCTTAGGAAAACCTGCCACGGACATTAATTAAAAAGAGAAAAGCAGAAAAAGATGTAATAATTCACAAAAAGAGGAAGGGGAGAGAGTAGATAACTGAGAAGGCAAAGCATGGCAATTTTTTGAGGGGATGCGAAATTACAAAATACAAACAGAAGAGCAGAGAGCCACCCACCCAGTCCTCCCCAGTGACAGTTAGAGAGAGAGAAGAGAGCGGGAGCCCTCTTCCTCCTCCAAAAGCTCGCAGCTGAGCTGGCGACATGACCTTTGCTGTGCCATTACCGTCTGCGATCCAATATCATGTAATAATAAATCCTTTTAAAATAACGTCTACTTTCTTAATACAATATCGTTTAGTTCTATTTATTTTAAATTTGAAATGAGCTTCTCGTTAATTTAATTAGCAATAAATAAAAATATTATTAAATTTTTAATTTTTATATAATATATAAAAATTACTATTGAAAAGCAATTATATATTATATGAGTCTATCATTAATTTCATTAAGGGTATTTTCGTAAGAGAATAGATTAATAATATAACGATTCTTTTGGCCAACTAATAAATATCATGATTAAATTTAAAACCTCAAAACCAAAACTATAAAGCCTGATTGATTAAGAAAGCGCTTGATTATTTGATATGAGCAATCTGGAAAGCCAGACCTGAGGAAGCTGATGACGGATTTGGATTCTCTCCATCTCTCCTTCCCATTCTCTTCCCCTCCACTACCCTCTTTTTCTCTTCATAACTATTGGATTAAAGTTCTAGTGGTCTAGATTTAACATCTTATAAAAAATAATGTTATTAATAAATAAATTTAAACTGTTAAAATATGGTCTAAACAGTTCATAATGTAATAAAAAATTAAAAAATTTACTCTATAATAATAATATGTAGCTATAAACTGTTTAGATTAGATTTTAATAGTTAAAATTTATTATCTATTTTTTATAATACTATTTATTTTTATAAATGTCACAAATATTAAATCTGGATCATTGGAGTTTTTATCTAATGGTTATAAAGGGAGAAAGAGGACAGTGGAGGGAAGTGAATGGAAAGGATAGTAGAGATAATCCAAGTCCGCTGATGACATATATGCGAGGCTGTAGTTCGTTGGTATTGGTGAGGATGGCTCGCAAGCCTCACTTTGTCAAAACATTAATGGGAGTGGACTTGAATACTCATGATGCTGAGACTGCATTGTCAATTATCATAGCGTGTGAGCTAAAGTATTTGGTGGCGGTGCTCTAGAAGCAAACATGCATGGGACAACATTTTCAAATTAACAAATTGGAAAAAAAAATTAATCAGTAGGTCCCTGTGGCTTGTATTTGTTTCCGATTTGATCCCGGTAGGGTGCCTTGATCTCTCAGAAACGATCCCCATATATTTACCACTGGTCCCCATTACTTGTTTCATTTACAGAGGTGCCCTCATTTGTGACTCTTGGCATTAAATGTCCTCAAGTAGTTCATAATCATGAACATGAATGAAAATACGCGCAGTGTGTGCCCATCACTTATTAGTTAACGTCTTAACATTTGACAATTCATAGAGAGGACAATAGGAGAAGTGGCTATCACTTGTAGGCAGAAACTTGCGGGTCAAAGAAAACCCAAAGCTGGCCCGACTCACGAGGCAGTTACAGTTAATTTAATTCAATCACCCAAACGGTATGAATCTATGAATGAGACAATGAATATTTATTACTCCCTCCGTTCCTTATTATAAAAGACACTTGATGTTTATGCCATGTTCCTATATATAAGAGACACTTACAAGTTGTCTCTACTTTTTTGTGTTGATTTACTATTTTACTCATATTTATTATCTCCACTCACACTCTCTCTCCCTCCCACTTCTCTTTCTTTTAATAATTTAATTGTTCTTTCTCATGCTCTCTCTCCTTATTAATGAGGGCATTTTTGGAAAAAAATTATACTTTTATACATTAATTGTTCTTAACTACTTTAACTGTTTTTTTATCAACGTACTCGGTTATTTGTTTCTTATAATAAGGAACGGAGGGAGTATCTAACTGTGCTTGGGAATCCTAATTGTTTAATACAGTCTCTAGAAATAATTTTTCCTTTGATGTTTTCATGTCACAGTCTGGGGCTTTCCTCCCGGGCCTTCATAAGATCTTTGAGGGGCTGCTTATTTTTGTTTTATTTGTACAATTTAAATGCACGCGCGTGCACAGTTATATTAATAGCTGGTTCCACCTTAATATTTTATCCGAGTATTAAGTATTAATCGGTGATGCTGTATCGTTGGAAACGGTTTGCCCTTGAAGGGGCTGACATCTTCTTCTTCTTCTTTTTTATGTGGGGGACCTTGTTGTTTTGAGACATGTCACCCAAGGGCAAAGTTGTGAATTTCCTCCATTTCAATGCCTCTCCTGCCCTGTTATAAAACGGTCAAACGTCAATTATGCTGCCAGCTTTGTAAACGGAATAATCATGTGGACTAGCTCATAATGTTCGATAATTCAGGGATTGTTTTCAAGAAAATAACCACGCACGCGATGTATCAATATGATATTATGTAAGTGAATATACATCAAACAATAAATTACTTATACCCGTTCGTTCATTCTATTTTTATAATATATATTGGCTGACTTGTTTGTCTTCGATGTATATGGGCCAAAATCATTATCTTTTTTCTTTGTTTTTTTTTTTTAATTAGAGTCCATTTTGGTGAAGGGTAGGTATGTTTAAAAACAGATTCCCATCGGCGTATGCTGCTTAACACCGGAAACTAAAAAACATGAACAGTCTTCGTCCGGAAAAAAGAATTATGAACTTAGTCAA